>NC_056746.1:478958586-478971086 GCF_019279795.1 Protopterus annectens
GCTGGTTAAAGTTGTCAGTGCAAGATTGCTGAAATAGTGCTGATGAGAAATATGCTCTTCCCCACTTTTGTGTTATCTTGGAATTGATATATTTAAGCAGCAGGAGGTATGAGGGTGCAGGGGGGGGGGCTTGCCCCTACAAACAATTGTTTTTTAAGTGTTATGCTCTAGCTTTGCTGTTTGGAGCACGGCTTTTGTGGATTTTGCAGTGTTGGTGTGCAGATCCGAAAGTTGGTTCAACATTTTGTGTAGAGATTATTTTGTGTGTGTGCATGTATGTATATATATATATATATATATATATATATATATATATATATATATATATATATATATATATATGGTTCTAGGTCAAGAGATCGACAGCCACTTTCACCGACAACAGAAACATCGACACCACATTATCGACAAACCATAAACACGACACCTCACATGCCCCACAAACAAGTAACCAACGGTCCACAAACACGAAACCCCATACACTGCACACACCACAATAACAACAATCAACTAACAAAACACATCCCCTTATCCAAAAACCACACACAGAACACAAGCACACCAAAATCCTCACAAACCCACACTAAACCTCACACACACAACTATGTACAACCCTAACCCAAACCCTTACCCTAAGGTCCGTCACTATCGCACACTCAGCTAACCCGCGCCCTAACCCTAACTCACTTAACCCACCCCTAACCCAAAAAATACCACTATCGCACACTTACATAACCCGCGCCCTAACCCTAACTCACTTAACCCGCCCCTAACCCAAAAAACTGCCACTACCGCACACTTACCTAACCTGCGCCCTAACCCTAACTCACTTAACCCGCCCCTAACCAAAAAATACCACTACCGCACACTTACCTAACCCGCGCCCTAACCCTAACTCACTTAACCCACCCCTATCCCCACAGACTGTCACTATCCACACTTACCTTACTCGCACCCTAACGTCCGTCACCACCGCATACTCACACAGCCTTCTTTCCAACTCACTATCCCTGGCGTCGGCGTTTTCATCCGTAGCGTCGGTCTTCCGAGTGTCGATCATCTGGCGCCCGCTAATCCGTTGTCGGTTATGTCGGCTGTCGATCTTCTAACCTAGACCCATATATATATATATATATATATATATATATATATATATATATATATATATATATATTTATATATGTATAGAGATATATGTATATATATATATATATATATATATATATGTGTGTGTGTGTGTGTATGCATCTTGATGTCTTTAAGTTTTTATGCATATATTTATATGCATATTTTATGTATGTGTGTATATGTGAATATGTTTATATTTGTATATATTTATATGTGTGTACTTATTTATGTTGGTAGATTTCTCTTTCTTTCTTTATTCCTAAAAGCTGTTCTTTGAACCTGATTTCAGTCATGTTTTGACCATCCTGTAGGCCAGGTGGTTACAGTGTTTCTCCTGTCTCTCATTATGCTGCACGGGCTTCTGCCTTTTAAAGCTGTTCAGCCACATACAATCATGAAATACATTGATGTCTGAATTATTATTTAATGGTGTCAGCCATCTTACTTACTGCTGAATACATATAAGTCAATAACTGTTAAGTGACCTGTTTAACATCATGGAAGATGTACTAAAGTTGCAAGAGCTGAACTGTTATCTGTTAACTTTAGGCACAACCCAGGCTCACAGAGCAATAATAGTAGAAAACAATAGTTACCTAGGTAGTTACATAGCACGCTGTATCAAAGCATTGCAATGAAATAATATATGACAGTATTTATAAAGATATGTTGGACTGTAATGGAAAAATGTGTACTCAATGTAATAAATGCACACTATTTACAAACGCATGCTGGATTGTAATGAAAAATATGTGCACTATTTACAAAATAAACACTTTACTGACCCCCTGTTAAATAGAGCAGAGGTGTTAGTTTGTTAACCATTTTGTCTGAATCAATTATATCTGTTTTCATTGATAAGGTGGCTACATAGTGCTTTTCTGAATTCTACAAGTGTAGTTATGGCTCTGATTTCTGTGAATACGTGATTCCAAGCTGTAGATTGTCAATGACAGAAGGCTTTTTCACTGATGAACGTGCTGTCATTGTCTTGGCTATGTCTTAGCTGGTATGGTTATTCCCTAAGAGGAAGTTTGCAACTTAGTGCTGGATAGTAACCTAGATTTAAAATTTTGAAGAGAAGTCAGCTAAAAAGATATGAATTCCTGACATGATCTGGAAGCCACTGCATCCTATTAACGCCTCATTGACAAGTGCAAGATTCTGCTAACAATGCCAGTCTAAAAATCTTATTTTTCAGTAATTTCAATCATTGGGTATTATAAGATGAGTGCAGAGTCAATAAGGGTAGTCAATTCAAGTCTGGGGAGTAGTACATTCTTAAGTAGAGATTTCTTAGCTACTGGAGATAGTGAGTGTGTGGTTTTGTAGTGCAGTCTGAGAGTTGCGATGGGACTCTATGATGATATCAGTGTGAGCGGTAAATGTTAAGTGAGGGGGGGTGTAATGCAAGGCCTATGTATTGATATTTGAAGATGTTAGGGATGGGATTACTATGCATGTCCTTGAACATATTTGGTAGGCTTGATACCTGTTTAGTAGAAGTAAAGAGCATTCAATTATCTTTTTAGGATTAATCAAAAGTTTATTATTTGTTGACCATAAGCATAGTTTAGAGAAGCTGGTTTGTAATTACAGTTGGAATTTAAGAATTGGCCTGTTGGTTTCATCTGCATATACTGTAAGGTCTAAAGTGGGCAGGTCTCTTGTTAAGTCATTGATGAATTGAAAGAAGAGGAGTGAACCTAGCCTTGGGGTACACACATGTTGAAGCAGTCTTGGCTTGAGTACTGTTGAGTACTGTTTATACAAGATACAAAGTTTGGTTTTCACCTATGAGGAAAATTGGATATGTTTAAAATGTTCCACAAGGGTAGCTAGCCTAGTAGTTACCTATGAACCTATCAACTTGAAAAGACCTATCAGTAGGATAGTTTCCAAGTCAACTGATGGTATTTTCTCTAAAATCTAGTAGTTTATGACCGACAGACTCAAAGGTATGTGTCATATTAACAAATACTCCTGCTGAAATCAGTCCACTGTTTATATTACAGTAGATTTCATTGGTTGCAGAAAGTAAGGCTTTGGTGGTGCTGAAAGCAATGTGAAAGTCATGTTGGTGGTCAGAAATGAGGCCATAGTCATTAATGTATTTGATTCATAGGAGGTTATTAGGCTAATGGCTTTATGGCCTTTATAAGCCTAGCCATGTTATACCCATGTTCCCTAACTGACCTTAGATGGTTGTTATTTGCAGAGCGAGTCTATGATCAGCACTGACTGCCCCTGTCTATGAGGGATATAGGTGCCACCCTCAGGGTGAATTTACAGTCTCCCATCCAATTGTCTAGGTTGCTTTTGACTAGGGTTAATGAGGAGCTCTGCTTCACGTGCAATTGGGAGTTTGTTCCAGAGGAGCAGCAATCTCTGGGAGACATATCTGCCTCTCCAGCATGTTCCGTTATTGGCAGAGGATAGGCTGAGTTCCTTGGAATGAGTGACTTTTGTTCCATTTGATTTGCAGATGTGCAGCATTTCCATTAGGGGAGGGTCAGAGACTGCTCTGTAGGCCAGGCACAAGTTGCCTCTCAGCAGCCTGTAGGATACAGAGTACAGTGACAAGGCTTTCAAACTTTCCATGTAAGTTATATTTTGGAGGCCCTGAATTTTCTGGGTGAGAAACCTCTGTGGTCTCTCCAGCCGCTGCCGGTGGCTGGTGAGGTACATGCAAAAGAGAGCGCTGCACTCTATTAGTGGTCTGATGAGGGTCAAGTACAAAGGTGTTACAACATCCTTAGTCTTGGATGCAATGCCCTTACTTATGAGACGCACAACATAGAAAGCTTTCCTTTCCACTGTGGACACATGGTGATTGAAGTTTAGATTGCTATCAACCTCATTTCCCAAATCTCACACCCTGGGTTTCAGCTCAGGTGAGTGCTGTCAATATTGTAATTTGCAGGGACTTCCTCTTTACCAAAGGGGATAATAATGCACTTTTTTTGCATTCAGTTTTAGTCCATGGCTTTGGCACCAATCATTTGTCTCTGTTACCCCCTTTTATAATATGTTAACATCGTCTGGGGACTCAATGACTGTGCCCAGTTTGCAATCATCAGCAAGCTTGGTAAGCCACAGGCCATCTACTTTCACCTGGACTTCTGAGAAATAGATTCCAAACAGTAGAGGGCCCAGCATAGATCCTTGTGGTATGCCACTTTAACTTGTCTACTAGGAGAGGTGGAATCCCCAACTTTGACAGTATGTATTCTATCGATAAGCTAGCTGGCTTCCCATCTAGTGATGTATGGGTTAATCTCCATCTGGGACAGTTTCTCAATGATACCTGAGTGAGTGATTGTGTCAAAAGCCTTGGCTAAGTCAAGGCAGTATGCAGTGTTCTGCCTTCATCTAGGGCTTTGGTGACATGCTCAAAGAAGTCCACCAGGTTCAATAAGCATGATCTACCCTTGATGAAGCCAAATTTGGTCGGGTCAAGAGTTTGAAGGTCACCTTTGTCCTTGCTGCTAAGGTCAATGATGATTCTTTCTATGGCCTTGCAGATAAGGCTGGGTTATGCTTATGGGTCTATAGTTTTCAGGGTTGGTTGATGGACCTCCTTTATGCAAGGAAATTGCTGTTGCTGTTCTCCACTCTGCTGGAACAAAGCCAGTGCTCAGGCTGAGGTTAAAGAGATGCCAAATCATTCCAGTAGGTCTTGTTTTAGATTGTTTAGTAAGCAGTCTGGGATGTTATCTGGTCCTATAGCGGCCATGTTTTTGGCATTGGAAAGTGTGGCTCTTTGGAGATACTTGGTAGAGGACTGGTGTCAGGTATGCTTTGGGGAATGGCTGGTGGGGACAGGGGGGTGAAGTTTGCACCAAATCTGGTTGGTAATTTCCTCAGGTTCAGTATGAGAGGTACCGTCCACTATACGTTTGGCAAATAGTTGGGCATTCCTTTTTAGATTTCTGACATAGCTAAAGAATGCCTTATGATTATCCTTAGCTAGGGATGCTAGTGTAGCTTCATAACTAGTTTTAGAGGACTTTACAAGATATCTGATTTGCTTATTCAAGCTGTGGAGGGTATCCTTCTTTTGCTGAGTAACTTCCCACTTGTTTTAGACATCAGTTTCTTCCTTTTGTTATATAACCTATTTATACTTGAGGTCTATCAGGGTGGTCTGTTTTTTCAGGAGGACTGGGTTTTGATCTAGTCAAGTACAGCTGAGTCTATACAGTTGTTTAGGTGGTTACACAGGGCATTTGTGTACTCCTTTGCATAGGGGTCATTGTCGGCTGTGTTAGCAGGGTGTTTGAAACTTTTTATATCGTCACCTGGTAGGCTGTAGTTTGCTTTAAAGAAATTCTTCAGTTTTTTTGCTCCTGTGGGGGCATCAGGTCTGATTGTTACTTCAAATGAGACAGATTTATGGTCTGACCTTACCAGGGAGGGTGACACACAAGGGGTAGTGCAGTAACCCCGCCCCATGATGGTGAGTACTAAGTCTAGGACATTTGAGCCCCTTGTGGGGGTGCAAACTAGCTGTTCTAGGGCATTTGTATTGACAAAGTCCAGGAATCTCAGGGTGAGCATGTTTGTGCTTGTGCATGTCACCCAATCGATGGAAGGATAGTTGAAATCACCCATGACCAAAGTGTTTGGCTGTATAGTGAGGGACTCGAGTAAGTCCAGGTAGGCAGTGTGCTTCTCTTAGTTCATGATGGGAGAACTGTAGCTAGCGATGACATGGCAGAGTACTTTACCTATAGTAAGTTGGACCTGGAGTAGCTCAAAGGAGTCATACTGTTTAACCAGTTTTGAGATGTATTTGACTTTAATGAAGATGGATACGCCTTCACATTTGGTTCTTTCACACTCGTTTTGGGGTCTGAACATGTGAAAGGCATTGTAGCCTTGCATGGCCGGGGTGCTTTCTGTGGTCTTGAACTATGCCTCAGTGATTGCAGTGATGTCAGCATCTTCCAAGGTGAGGAGTGCTTCCAGGGAGTGCAGTTTCCTGTTTAGGTTCCAAGCATTAAGCAGTATAACCTTGAGTTTGTCTTGAGTGGATTTGTTTATGTTGGAAATTTTGTTGTTTTGACATTGCCTAAAAAATGTCACTATGGGGAGGAAAGCGCATTTTCCAGTATCCAAATGCCTAGAGGAGACAGGTGTAGACCATCTCTGGCAAAGCAGTGTGGTCTGTCAACCATGTCTTCCCAGGCTGCAAGACACTGGACCCCCCCACCCCCTGGATTGACACCAGAAGCTAAGCCAATTGTTGAAGTCAATCATTTTTTGTCTATATTGTGGCATCATCCTGGGTGAAGGTAGAATGCTGCTTAGGGCTTGGGACATACCTACCTGGGACACATAATCTGAGAGTTCAGTCATGTCTCTCTTCATATAGTCCAGAGAGGTAAGTCTCAAGTCATTCACCCCAACATGTACTATGACAGAGTCATAGTGGTAATTGTTGTTGAGTGACAAGTGCATGCATGGTTTGATGGATCCTGGCATCTGACAGGCAACTAACTGTGACCTTCTCCTTGTATTGCCTGGTGAGGGGGACATCTGTGTGTCTCACTATGGAGTTGCCCATGACTAGGACATTTGGTTCTGAAGTGTTTTGCCTTACAGGCTTATTTTCGATGATACCGGTGTGTGGGTGTTGTTATGTATAGTGGATTCTATTGTTTTGCAGTGTGTACAAGTGGTTTGCACTTGGGTGGTCCCTGATATTTTGGTAGGCTTCTATTGAGTATCTCAGCATATATGGGTTTATGTATTGTGACCTTGTTTTGTGTGAAAGGTGATGTGTGTGTATGCTGACAACCTGTTTGTTGTCTGGTTTGTTGTTACATGAGAGAATTGATTCCAAATTCATAATGTAATCACATCTCTCACATATTGTATTTGTTTGTTTTAAGAGTAAGTGGTTGTCAGTATACATGAGGCAACTGCTACATTGCTCTAGGATGCCCATGTCAATTAGGTTGACTGGAGAAATAGTTGAAAACTGACCATCCATTATGGCAATTTTTTAGCATAACTACTATTGGGTAGTGGGCTAGTTTGACCAGATTTTGCTCTAGGATTAACAAAGGGGCTTATTCTATTGAAGGGTAGAGGGTGAAAATTATAGCAAAGTTTCTCAGTGTGCAACCGAGTTTTCAGCAATGTAGCAGGGATGCTTGGGAGGGTTCACTAACAGATGTCTAGGAGAAAATTGTCTTTCAAGGCATTTGCATCTATACAGGGTACCACTGAATCCTGCTGAGTGGTGTGCAGCTTTGCAAAATGTGAGGCTTAAATACAGGTGAAATTAAACACTTTTAAGCTAAACTATCAATGGAAAAGTACACAATGAGCTTTCCCCCAGTAATCTCCAACTCAGATGAGGCTCAGACTCCACACTTCAGCTACAAAAGTGCAGACAGGACCCTCCTAATGTAAGCTGGCTGCAGTAGTGCTTGAATGTAACAATACAGTCTAGCTGCAGCAGATATGAATCTAGTCTATGCTATGCACTAGCTAATTAAGGCAACAGAACAGCTTTTTTAAAGTGTAGAAAAATACAGTAAAAATCAGCAAAATTATAAAATATAGTCAGCAAAGTGCAAAGGAAACTCACAAGATACTTATTTTTTTTCAACTTTAGCAGTGGATGCTTTGGATTTCAACATAATCTCTACAGACCTCTGGCAAACGTCGCCAAACTTGAGCAGATCCAGTTAAAAGAGGGTAAACCTGCACAAACATGAGGGTTAAATACAGGTGAAATTAAACACTTTTAAGCTAAACTACCAATGGGAAAGCACACAGTAAGCTTTCTTCCAGAAATCTCCAACTTAGATGAGGCTCAGACTACACACTTCTGCCACAAGGGTGCAGGCAGGACCCTACTAATGTAAGATGGCTGCAGTAGTGCTCATGTTTAACAATACAATCTAGCTTCAGCAGATCTGAATCTAGTCTATGCTATGCAGTAGCTAATTAAGGCAACAGAACAGCTTTTTTAAAGTGCAGAAAAATACAGTAAAATCAGCAAAATGATAAAATACAGTCAGCAAAGTGCAAAGAAAACTCAAAAAGTAGTTATTTTTTTATTTTAGCAGTAGATGCTTTGGATTTCAACAGAATCTTTCCAGACCTCTGGCAAAAATCACCAAATGTTGAGCAGGTCCAGTTAGATGACCTGCTGTGGTACTGTCCTCTGGGCAAACTGGCAGCTCTTTGGGCAATTGTAAACCGTGGGAAACTATGGAGAGCATTTCCTACAGAGGATTTTAAACTGGAGAGGTTTGCTTATATACATGGCATGGGAGCCAGCAGGATGAAAGACCTTTAAACAGTTAATCCCTCAGGCCAATCAGATAAAAACACAATAAAATTTAAACCAGCAGTTTCCCCGCTTGGATGAGTTGAATTCAGGTCTGTTCCCACCAGAGTGCAAAAGAACCCTCCTAATATAAAACAAACTGGTTTTGAGCTCAAGTGCAGTAACAAATGTTTTACAGAATTCTTGCAGTATCAGGAATACTTGGAAATAAGTTCACTAACCCCGAGAAATGTTCAACAAAATGCAGAAAAAAGTGCACAACATAATATATTTTTTTGGCAGACTCAGAAGAACTTTGGTAAACCCAGAGCAGCTTTTTCAGTACTAGAGGAGGTTAGTGAATATGGGAATACTGTTAAAACAACCTAACAGCAGTACAGTAACAAACTGGTGGTGTTTCTTTAATAAGTTCAGGCTGAAAAACAGTGATAAATTCAACAAAATCACTAAATGCAGCATAGAAGTATTAAACAGTACAGAGACAGTAAGAGCAACTGCAAAAAATACTTATCAGCTTTGTAGGTCCAGATGGTTTTACAAGCAATCCAAGTCTTGTAGTCACAGGTGTCCAAGCCAGGCACAGGGAAGCTCTGAATAGCTTTCTTGCTCAGATCTTGTGATTAAACTGTTCACCTGCTTTTATTTCCATATCCTTTTCCTGTTTCCAAGCTTAGCTATGTTGTTCAATGAGCAAACCCCTTAAATATGGTCACCACCTCAATGTAAACTTTGTTTTTTATTTGATTGGTGGTCAACATTTCTTCCCTGAACAATTCTTCAACTTAAGTGAATCACTCCTAAGGGTGCATGTAGCCAACTGTAAGTATTTATGTAATCTACAAATGGGCATATTTCCCTTTTTCTTCACTGCTGGAATAATAAAACTGGATTAAAGGACATACTTCTCATTTTCCCATCCAGATTATTAGTAAGGTTATATTCTGTTATTTTGTTTGGTTGTTATCTGGGTAAATGAACTGGCCCTGAAACCCTTTTGAGAAATGGCTCAGACCAAAATGACAAGACGTCTTGGGATTGAAAACAATAAATACAGTCGGTAACATCTGGATAACATAGTGAAATGAATGATTAAAGTACTGCAGTGGGAAAAATTAAGCTTATAATGACAGAATAAAATTCATTATATACAAATGTAATACAATTTAAATCTGCATTACATGAATAGGAAGCATATTCCAGAGAAGGGGTGATCTCTGAGACACATATCTGCCTCTCCAGCATGTTTTGTTCTTGTCACAGACCAGGTTTAGAGTCTTAAATTTGATGACCCTCATGCAGTTACATCAGGGCAGGTTTTGTGAGGGCCTTGTAGGTTAGACAGAACACTCCTTAATAGTTGGTAGGAGACAGAGTAAAGAGATAGGGTTTTTAGTCTATCTGCACAGGGCATGTTGTTTACACCCTGTATTGTTTTTTTAAGGAACCTCTGAGGCCACTCCAGCTGTTGCAAGTGCCTGGTCAAGTGCATACCAAAAAGTGCATTGCACTTAATTATTGGTCTGATGAAGGCCAATACAGTGGGACTATAACTTCCTTGGATCTGCATGCCATGCCTTTACATATAAGCTGTACCACATAGAAGGACTTCCTCACCACTGTGGACACATGGCCGTCAAAGTTCGGACTACTATCTATCGTGTACCTAGATCACTCAACTCTGAGTCTACTCTTAGGGGTGTGCTATTAATGTTGTAATTTGCAGGGGTATATGATTTCCTAAAGGGTATGATTATGCATATATATATATATATAATTTTTTTTGCATTTAGTTTTAGGCCACTGGCTCTGGCACCAATCATTTGTCTGTGTCAGACCCTTCTGAAAGATATCTATATCATTGGGGGATTTAATGATTGACCCCAGCTTGCAGTTGTCAGCAAAGATAATCAGCCAAAGGCCTTCTACATTAGTTAGCCTTGACACCAGAGAAGTATATTCTAAACAGGAGAGCACTGAGCCCTGTGGCACACCACAAGTAATTGGCCGGTTGCTAGATCTGGATTCACCCACTCTAACAACACGTGTCTTGTCCGTGAGCCATTTGACTACCTATCTGGCGATGTAGGGATTTATGCCTAGTTTTGTGATTTGATCTATCATACTAGAGTGGGGAATTGTGTCAAATGTCTTGACCAGGTCAACTAGGCAGTATGCACTGTTTTACCCTCATCCATGTCCCTAATGACTTTCACAAAAGTCACCAGATTGAGCAGGCATGTCCTGCCCTTGTCAAAGCCAAACTGGGTTGGGACCAGTGTTTGGTAATTTCCTATGTTGTTATTTATCAGGTCTATGATTATTCTTTCCATGGCCTTGTATATAAGACTAGTCAAACTTATGGGTCTGTAATTTTCTAGGTCTGTTGATGGTCCCCCTTTAGACTGTTGGGGTAATAGTAGTTTTTTTTTCAGTAGGAGAAATAAAGACGGATTTATAGACAAGTTGTTTTGCTGAATCACCTCTTATGGAATAAATGGATTATTGTGAATCGAATTTTATTTCTTTTTTTTTGGGGGGGTCTCATATATATATTTAAGGGTCAATGAACTTAATTCATAGGTCACCTTAGCTATGACTGGTAACCACTTTGTTGTTAGTGTCATAGTGGTGTTCATTTGATGAAGAAAAATGAATGAACCCTATTTTTTATTTTCTGTTTAATATCATTATTTAAGTTGAAATCAGTACTTGGAACATTAAGGAGCATAATTTACATTTTTTCTCCTCTACACTATTAATATTGGCTGAAGCAATACCGGGACTCTTTAAAAATGAAGATGTTGTGGTTTCTATTAAGATTTGATAAAGGCAAATGCCGAAAGTGCTTATCTCCTGTTGTTTTATTTCATTTTATTATTTATATTCTGTACATTGTGATTAAAGTTTTTACTTATTTTATTCTTACTGCGGGTGAGTCACTTAGCACTTTGGTTTTTAAGAAATGAACTCACTCTTTACCACCACAAGTATACTACTCATTTCAGACCTGTTCATTCACCTAATTGCAATGTTCCGAGAGCCTTAGTTAAAGTAAAGAATAAAACACTGAAGAGCCACAAAGATATGCACCTGAATTAAATTTGGCAGCCCCACTTCCTTTTTATGCTGCTTGAAAGGAAGTTTAATTTTCCGCCTGCAAAAATCACCCTACAGGTAAGACGGTAAAACAAATGCGAACATAAATAATGAAGCAGGAAATGAAAAGCATTGCATCATAGGTGTTTGATAAATTTACTGAAACAGACTGAAGCAGTGAATGCAGATTTCATTAGGAAGCTGCAGTATTATAACATATTGGAAGATTGGAATTTTTATGATTTTCTGAGAAATCTTACAAAGTTCCTTTCAGAGCACACTTGGAGGACATTTAGATAACATGCAGATGTGGGCTGCTTGGTGTACCCTAGCAACCAATCAGCTGATCAGATGCTGTGTTGCCAGTAAACCAGGTAGGGTTGGTCATGTGTGCTTCTCATGTATGTTTGCTCTCAGGTAACAGCAATTGCAAGGTTAGTTGAGGTTGGGAGGCAGGTCTTGCCTGCTTCCTAATGCATGAATCTTGCCTCCAAGGGCAATAAATATATTGATTAGTCGGCTACCTCATTCAAAATATGAGTTGAATGTAGAGCTCTCACTCTGACCAGGAAATGGATTTGAGGTTATACACTAGGTATAGGTCATTGACAGGATGAGGCTTGGAAATGGATGACATGATGGTAAGATGGAGGATGGACATCCTGTATATCCAGGAGACAAGACAGAAGGTCAGTGCAACAAAGCCAATTGACATGGGATCCCAAATCCCACAGACTAGAAATGGTGTGGGGATTGTGGTGAGGGAGGGGTTTCAGAAGACAGTGAGAGATGTGACTAGAATTAGTGGCAAACTCAATGGCAATCAAACTCCACTGTAAGGGCAGGACAATACTCATAATCTCATCTTATGCTTCACAGCAAGGTTGTGACAGTGAGGAGAAGAGTGCATTTGGGCTGCAGTTTCAGATCTACTAGATAAATCAGGACAACAAGAGATGGTGTTGAT
>NC_056746.1:478976086-479081086 GCF_019279795.1 Protopterus annectens
AAATGAAAGAAAAAAGTGTTTGTGAAAATTCAAAATCATGTGATAGTAAATATATCTGTTATGGTGGCGAGAGATTTTAAATGTAATTTAAGAAAGGTGAAAAGGAAAATGACACAAGATATAAAAATGTTGGGAAAGGTTGTAAATGATGGCAGGTTAAGGAAAGGAAAAGGGATAGAATATACTTATAAGAGGGGGTTACTTAACACAAAGATTGATTATATTTCTTTACAGATGACATGAAACAAATAAAAATGGAAGTAGACAAACAAAGCTTTCAGATCATAGAGCTGTTAGTTCAATAACAGGAGCAAGTGAAAATATAAAAAGAAGGAAAAGGGTTAAAAACTCTAACAGGAAAAAATGCAGGAATGGAATGTCTTAAAAAAGAAAAAAGGGCAAACGTGGGAAGATCCTATGACAATGAAGGCATTTTAAGGAAGTTTGCAAAGTGGTTTAGGATGTATAAAGAAAAATTAAAAAAAATATAAACATAAAATAAGAGAGCAATGGAAGAAGGAAAAGATGCTATATATAATAAACAGAAGACATGTGTGAAATAATAGTAGAGAAAGGGGCAGGGAAAAGTCTTGAAGAAGAAGAAAATAAATTATATGACTATAATAAAGAAAAAAAAACAGAACGATGTTTAGACAAAAGTATTTTTTGAAAGGGAGAAATAGAAGACATTGAAAAAAGAATCAAGAAGAAATAATTAGAGGATGCTATAAAGGAAGATAAAGAAAAGTCTTCATCAGGTCTAGATGGATTAGGATATATTTTTATAAGGAAATGTCAGATAATGAAAATTATGTTTGTTTTTCTGGAAATATTAAATAAATGAATAGAGAAAGGTATAAAGAAGAAGAAGAAAAAAGTTTTTTAAGGGGGTTATAAAATTTATATGGACGAAGGGGGAATGGGATGAAATAAAAAAATATAGAGACCAATTACATTGGAAAATGCTGACCATAAAATATTTATGAAGATTATAAGGATGTTGAATGTCATGAAAGAAGAATTGGATGTAGGTGTGCATGGGGTTAAAGGTAAAACAGTAAATGAAATGCTAATGTTAGTTAAAGAAGTGGTTAAGTGTATAGGTAAGAGGGAAGAAGGAAAAATAATAGGATGTGATGTGGCTAATGCATTTGATAGTACTGACCACAGGGAAATGTTGAACATTTTAAAAGAATACAAGGCAGGGGAAAATAAGGATAGTGAGGGCAATTTATGAAAATTCTTGTGTGTCTGTTATGGTGAATGGATGGGTAGGAAAAAGGACAAGATATGGAAAAGGGGTAAAGCAGGGCTGTCCATTGAGCATGTGATTGTGATGGTAATGAATGCAGTTATACAAACATGTAGATTGCAGCTAGAGAATGCTAGATGGGATGTTAAGGAAGGGATAAGGTTATCATTAATGTTAACCTATGCAGATGATTTGGTCTTAGTAGCCAAGAACAAACACTGGATGAAAGATAATTTACAGAACAGAGAAAAGTTTAGGTACAGTAGTATTACAGTTAAATAAGTCAAAAAATAAAGGTTTTGGTGTTCTGGTAAGTATGACAGGAAGTTATTTGATATGAACTGAAATTGATGTTCTAGAGGTTAAGTTTGCAAGGGAACAAGTAATAATAGAACAATGGAGAGAAGTTTTAAAAAATATACAAACTAACATATTAGTGGAGGGTGTTTCATTTGTCCCTCAGAAAAAGGGCATGCATGTTAAACATATATTTTAGGAAAGCTACCATATTTAGGTGGTGTATATGTTTCCAAGCTGTATGTTAACAAATGCCTCAAAAAAGACTATATTAGGGTATTTTGTATTTGAAAAATATAAAGGTTCGTGGATGGGGGGAGGCAAATAAAGGAAAAGAGAAGCAAAATGTTTGTAGGAGAAGGAATATTAAAGTAAAATAAAGACACGGAGATTTGATATAAATGAAGCAGAGATGAAAAGGAAAGAATGGTATAAAAATAATGAAAACAAACTATTATATTTACCCTTGTGAAAAATGGGGCAGGGTAAATATAAGAAAGCAGTAAAGAAAAAGCAGGAAAGATCTGAATCTTTTTTTAAGAAAGAAAATGTTGTGGTATTAATTATTAGACAAACTGCCAGTGAAAAATAACATGAAATATAAAATGATATAACAAAGAATGTGTAATATTTAGCTGCAATACTAAAGAGACATCACAAGACTTCCGCGGTGGTGCAGCGGTAGCGTTGCTGCCTCACAGCAAGAGGTTCTCCCGTTCGATTCACGGCTGGAGTGCGGGGAGTGCCTTCTGTGTGGAGTCTGCATGTCCTCCCTGCAGTTGGGTGGGTGTTTGAAAGACATGCATAAATGGGCATGCCTTCATTGAAGATTGAATGTCGAGCTGGCACCTTGGCATTCGTGAAAATCTACTGCCAGTCATTAGCGGACCAGAGTTCCACTGTGGTGACCCCTAACTGGGAAAAGCCGAAAGACAACAACAACTGAAGAGACATCACAACATTGTTTTTTGGAGTGTAAGAAAAATGAAGGATTTTGGACATTATTCAAAGATGTTAATGACTGGAAAGCATTTAAAAACATTGATATGGACACGGTGTTGTATGGGAAATATATAAGGTTGAGAGTAAAATAGAAATTAAAAATGGGATAAAACTTTATCATTGCTAGTTAATGTTTATGGAAGTAAGATGTGAGGAATTGTATAACAAAAGAAAAGTTAATGTGGAAGTAATATGTGATATCAGGAAACGGTTATGGTGGAAAGGGTGAGGTGAAGTAAAGTGAGTTTACCTGTATTTAGGAAGATAAACATGTAAGGTGCCTTATTGGGATATATGAAGTATAATATAAAGTGTAAATAAAATGACTGCGTATATACTGAAAGAAAGATGGAAACGTGTTTATATAATAAAACATCCTCTACTCTTTGCAATAGGTGCTGTGGGATCTTTTACATCCTTCTGAGCTATCCCCAACTCAAGCAAATGGGATCTCAATTTAACATTATTATCCAAGCATTGAGACACTAAGGAGCGCAGCCCCCCTTATGCTGTACTGCAATGTCGGTAATCAAGTTGTCCGGTGTGAAAATGGAACTCATAGCCTTCTGCACCAAAGGAAAATGTGCTACCTGTTGCACGACTGACACTGTACTTCAAGCAGGGTGTAATTAGTGATTTACTAGTTTACCTGTGAGTTTACCTGTATTTAGGAAGATAAACATGTAAGGTGCCTTATTGGGATATATGAAGTATAATATAAAGTGTAAATAAAATGAATGCGTATACACTGAAAGAAAGATGGAAACGTGTTTATATAATAAAACATCCTATACTCTTTGCAATAAGTGCTGTGGGATCTTTTACATCCTTCTGAGCTATCCCCAACTCAAGCAAATGGGATCTCAATTTAACATTATTATCCAAGCATTGAGACACTAAGGAGCGCAGCCCCCCTTATGCTGTACTGCAATGTCAGTAATCAAATTGTCCGGTGTGAAAATGGAACTCATAACCTTCTGCACCAAAGGAAAATGTGCTACCTGTTGCACGACTGACACTGTACTTCAAGCAGGGTGTAATTAGTGATTTACTAGAAAATCAAAAATATTGAGGGGCAGCACAAACTTTTGAAGCAAAAACAGTAACATTCTGCAAAAATAGTGATTCAGTTGGAATATCTGGCCACAATAACCCATTCCAATATTTTTTTGGATATGTGGGATTATAAATGATGCAGTTATGATTTTCTGAATGTTATAATAATGGCTATGAGCAAGTCTCAGCAGAAGACTTTATAAAAATGTGCAGCTTTAATGACTAAAATAATAAAAAACTACATATCCTCAAATTTTAAATCTGAGGCATCTTCATTTTGAAATAGTTTAGTATGGTTTAACATTACTATAACATCCATAGTACCAACAAATGAAATAGAAACTGCAACCACAGTAAACTTTCCATCTTCAAAATATGGACTGATATACTAACTTTCACAGGTGGAACATATGGGCAAAATGTGGAACATTTACTAGCAGATAGGGAGGGATGGAGCTCACTACGCAATTAAAATGTTTTCTGCTTGTTTAACTGCATACCCATTTCTTTAAACATTAGAGACTCTTGGGAGACTCATGTTGCAAAAGTCCAAAGCCTAGATAGGTAAGTCAGCATCAAGCAATATATATATCATGACAACTATACCATATCATAACACCAACAAGGAAAAGAATTAAAGAAAGTATAGCCATAGTCAACCTTCCATCTTCCAAATGTGGAGCATTACACTTACTAGCACAATCTGGAATGGACGGGTAAAATAAGACACGTTTACTAACAACCATGAGTGAAGCTCACACCATAGTTAAACTATGGACTATATACTTAGAAAAAGTTCTTTAATACCTCTAGTCTCTCTCTTTTTGCTTGCCAGAACAGTTACTTACTTGCAACATAAAATATTCCTTTTACACTATCAGTTGCACTATATTATTTTTTTTAACCACAAACCACCTCTTTAAACATTAGGGACTTGAGCATAGGTTGAAAAAGTCCAGGAGCCCCGCCAGCCCCCCCCCCCCAAAAAAAAAATAAAAAGCAAATGATTTTCATATTCTTTCTAAGCAGCTCTATTTTCAAACTTTTTTCAGTGGCAAATATCTTTAGCCTTTCTCCCTATCTCAGTTATTATGGCTTTGTTCTATATATTAAATTGCGAATACTCTAATACTTTGATCCACACATGATCTTGCACGCCTGCACACACCACACACACACACACACACACACACACACACATGCACCATGTACAGCCACTTTTGTGCACACACAGACAAACACAGTTATAGCCACTTATATTACTGTACACCTTAGATATTTGCTTGAGAGCAAGTGAACGAGTAAATTCATAAATAATGGCCCAGAAATGTATCTCAGCTTTCTGATGTCAAAACCACAAAGTGCAATACCCATCTGCCATCTCAACTTCCTAGTTCAAGAATCAGAAACAAGGAACAAAATCAGGAACACTTTTAACATTTCTCTGTTATGCTTAGAAAGTTGAAAGAACAAGCTTTGCATCATCAAACATTTTCAAACCAGAGAATCTTTTGCTGTGACCGGACAATGCAAACCGCTGCACTACTGCGCCGTCCTGCACAAATAAATAGTTGGGACTTTATTTATTTAACATTTGTTTACTGGGAAAGTCTGACTTGGAACAAAACCAATTTTTAGAGGAAGCCCGGGGAGAAATGCTCCAGATGCATGTCTTTGTAATGTGGGAGGAAACCAGAGTACCCAGAGAAAACTCACACAAATGCAGGGAGGACATGCAGACTCCGCACAGAAGGCACTCCATCCAAGAATCAAACCGGAGAACTTCTTGTTGTGAGGCGACAACACTATGGCTACACCACTGTGCCATCCAGTTACAGAAGGAAACAATGGGACTGGTAGAAGGGGCTTGATGACTACCATTGGGGATGCAAAAAAAAAAAAAAGTTTTCTGGAAACTTTGTTTCTAGTACACAAAGCCATAGCAAAGATGGGGAGAGAGAAGTGTTTGCCACAGCTGCAAACAGGTAGTATGATCAGTGCTTTAGTCCAGGTGGTAATTGGTTCCCAGTCTGTTCTTGTAAAAGGATATTTGCAGTTATGCTATAGTGGTAAATCATTTAAGCAACTGCATTTTTGATTGTGCTCAATTAAGTGACATTTAGTGCTTCTTATGAACTTTATCAAATGGAACTCCTTGAGTCTGTGTAGCAAAATTCCTTCAAAGGTTTCAGGATCCTTACAAAACTGTAGCAAGTAGCTTTGCTAAACCATCTTAGCTACAATGACCTTCCAGTGACTTACAAGGGTCACTTTACAGCTATATCAGGCTTCAGCCCACAAATCTTAAACCAGTTCTTTCACATTATGCTAGAAGCAGAGGAGGAGATCTTGTTCAAAGGACACCAGACAAGCATGACTTTTAAGATATTTTACATTTTCCTGAGGTAGTGGGTGCCACAGGTAGAATTTTTTTTTTTAAGAATTTTGCTCAGGAATCACAGGACTACCACAGAAAAGTTTTATTCAAAGCAAAAGTTAAAGTCTACAAACTTATGTTAATACAATGCTTCTGTAGGCTATACATACCAAATGAAAAATACAACTTAAATAATTATCATGTAGCTAAAATCAGTCAATCACTGGCAAAAGTTCTTTAAAAGCACACAAAAGGGGTGCTTCCAACCATTAGATGCCCCAGGAGAGGCAATGCAGTATATTCCAAATATATATCTGCGCAATGTTCCATGCTCCACAACATCATACTGTATAAAGAAATGGAGGGGGCAGCAGATAAACATCATAGCAGGATCTGACATACACGTTGCAGGCAGACAGTATGGCGAGCCCGTGAAACAGCAGAGCACCAGCTGTGCCCGAAGCAGGTGCGGTCATACCTCTCAATCTCAAGAGCAAGACATCTGGACAAAGCCATAAATAAAAGTGGGACAAAGGTCCATAAATAGGGGCAATTTTTAAATACTGCTCTTACAAACTTGGAAAGTTGATAGAATAACAGGTTTTACATTAGAGTGAAATTTCTGAATGGTATGAAGACTGAAACTCAAATGTTTGTCGTTATTTTCTATACAGATTTCTTGCTCTGAGAGATTGAGAGGTATGAATGTAATGTATACTCAAAGAATTCTACTTATTTGGCAGGCTACAGTAGTAGTTTAAACGTCCGTTAAAATAAATAAGTACCAAAGATTGACTAAATAACTGTAGATGCCAGAGACGTTTAGGAGGATTGTAACATTTACGCTGTCTTTTACTGCCATCTCCTGGCTAGTATGTATAATAGCACGCGCTAACGCTGTTCAGCTGCCTTTCCTCTTGTTTGTTTCCCCACCCCTAACTGATTACTTAAGGCTCAGATTTGCAAGATGATAAACACGTCTTTGGAAGAAAACGAGGAACGAACTGCTTATCATCTTGCAAACCTGAGCCTTAAGTAATATGACACTTCCAATTCTTTTCAAGCACCAAGCCATTTTTAAATTACTGTATGGCAATTAAGTCCAGGTGCATTAAATTTATTTGCATTAAAAAAATGAGTGGGGTACATCAGAATAAACCGGTGTTAAATAGCCTACAAGTCATGAAATAGATATGCATATCTGCCCTACCCGCTACCCACCGATTAGAAAGAAGAAATGTACCAGTTTCATCCCAAAGAAGTCTACAATAAACAGAACAGTGCTTGCAGTAGACTCTATGGAATTAATATAATTCTCTGTCCTAAATAATCCGTATTGATTTCTGCTGTGATGTAAAAATTTGCCAGGGCCTCTGTGAATTCAGCCTGATGGTGGGATGACCAAGGTGATATCTGGTGACCGATTTTATTCTATCCTTAATACATTTGAAAGTAAATAAAACATGATTCATTACCTACTGGTAGTTTTCAGATTCTGAATGTGCTGGAACTAATTTTTTGGTATTCCTATACAAGTGAGTGTAAATCAGTATCTGAAGAGGCTGTTGTGTTTTTGAAGGTTTGTCCTTTAATCTGCCTACAGCAGACAGGATGCGCAGCATACACTTCTGCGCTGAAGTTTGGTGTTACAGTTCATTGGCATATCCCATAGTTTATCACTGTACAATATGGAGGGCTTTTTTCAACTTAGTATTACACTGGTTTAAACAGGCTGGCATCTTGAAAGGATTCAGTGATGTGCTAACACTAATATAAATATATTATACTTTATTAAAGCAGGTATGGACAGTGAAAGAAATTTTAAGTTAAGAGAGAGCTTTTCCAAGACACTGCAAGGAAATATTTGGCACTGGTTAAGTGACCTGAAGGGAATGCATCGGCATGAAGTGGACTTGAATTAAGAAAGAATTCTTCTTCAGCTCATGTAGGACATGTTTGGTAGGTGCTATAATTATTTGTACACATTTTGGTTTAGCTGCATTAGATTTGAAGACTGATGTATATGAAAAAGCTTTGAAAATTAGACAGGAAATCAGAAAATTAGAAGGCTCACAAAGAATAAGGGAGTTTGTTAAAACAATATTTTTTTCCAGTGGATGAAGCCCAAAAACTTGTGATCAACACAGCTACTGCAATAAAACAGACTGGCTGTATAATCAAAAATGAATTAAGACATTAGGTGCAGGATTCAGAAACAATTTGTGCAGGGTGCAAGGTGTATTCATATGATTTATAGATAAGAGATGTTGGCAATTCAAAAATAGACTTATCCAGTTTTGTCCAGGAGTATAATGTAAGTAAAGAGTGAAAGATCAGAGGTGTTGCAGATGCACATTCCTCAGGTGACATGAGCAAGTGTAAAGTGGAGCAGTAAAGAGAAAAAAATCAGTGTGTACAGCAGAACTGTTAGGAATAATATGATGACAGTGGCAATGTGGTGATCAAAAGAGAGGTTGCTGTCAACCTGTGTTCTCAGATCTCTTATAACGTCTTCTGTGTTCAGTGGACTACCATCAATGTGGTAATTCATGGGAACCAGGTTTTTCCCAAATGGGATGATGACACATTTTTTGGCATTGAGCTTAAGGCCATGGTTCTGACACCAGTCATTGTTTTCAGTGAGGCCATTCTGTAGGATGTCAACATCACTTGGGGAGTTAATAATAGCTCCCAACTTGCAATCATCTGCGAACTTTGTCAGCCAGAGTCCCTTCATGTTGGCCTGGACTTCAAAGAAGTAGATACCAAACAGGAGAGGACCCAGGACCGAACCCTGTGGGACTCCACTTGTGACTAGTTGGCAATCTGACTTGGAGTCATCTACTTTCATTGTGGGTTCTATCTGTGAGCCAGTTTGCAACCCACCTAGTGATATAGGGGTTGATGCCCAGCTTAGTGAGTTTTTCTATGATTCTTGAGTGGGGAATGGTATCAAAAGCCTTGGCCAGATCAAGGTAGGCTGTATGAACCACCTTGCCTTCATCTACAGCTCTGGTGACTGACTCAAAGAAGTCGACCAAGTTAAGCAGGCATGATCTACCCTTCACAAAACCAAACTGCGTGGAATCCAGAGTTTGGAGATTTCCTATATCCTTGTTTATGAGGTCCATGATGATGTGTTCCATAGCTTTGCGTATTAGACTCATCAGGCTAATGGGGCGATAGTTCCCAGTGTCTGTAGTCGCTCCTATTTTGTGGAAAGGGACGACTGTAGCAGTGCACCATTTGGTAGGGACAAAGCCTGAAGTGAGGCTGTGATTGAACAGAGCACACAGGTGAGGTGCCAGTTCACTCTGTAGTTCATGCAGAACACAGCCACAGATATTGTCAGGCCCCATAGAAGCTGTATTCTTGGCCTTGGACAGTGCTGTTGTAACCTGTGCAGCAGTAATACTGGGTGCCTGACAATCTACTGGTATTGTGATTGGTCCTTTGGGGGGTAGAGGGGTAAAGTTGGCACTGAATCTGTTGGCTCGGTATAGGAGGTACCATTGTGCAGTAGCTCAGAGAAAATCTGAGTATTGCTGTGGAGAATCTTTACATAACTATAGAAGGCCTTGTTGTTGTCTTTATTATGTGCTGTGATTCTGTTTTCATAGCTAGCTTTAGAGGATTTGATGAAGGATCTCAATTGACAGGGTTTTTAGTTTATCAGAGTAGCTAAGGATACTGAGACCTGTAATGTTTTTGGTGAAGGAAAACTGAGGTCTCTCTAGCTGATTTAGGTGCTTAGCAAGGTACATGCTGAAGTGAGCATTATATAAAATGATGGGCCTAATAAGTGATGAATAAAATGGGACTTTTATCTTCTTTGGTCCTGGGTGAAATAACACAAAGACATGTTGGTCAAAGCAGTGTCTTTTATGAACATACATACCCATGTCCCTGATGACTGTGTCAAATTTAAAAGAATATAACATATCTGATAAGCGGTAGTGATACTAGATTTAACAAAGGAAGCTATGCAGCATTTCTGGTGTTGAGGGTAAGGCCATGATTAATGCATCAAGCATTTGTTTGGTCCATTCCTTCCTGAAGAATTTGGGTATCAGAATGGGATTTGACACCACACCCAGTTTGCGGTCATTAGCAAACACAGTCAGTCATAGTCCTGTGATACTGACTTTTATGTTAGAGAAATAGATACCAAAGAGGAGGTGATCCAGGACAGAGCCCTGTAGTGCATGTTGGTGATATTATCATGTCTAGAACAAATATTCTTAAACTTAATGGTATGGCTTCTCCCAGACAGCCAGTTACCAGTCAAGTGACCTATGTAACAATGTCAGTGGTGCAACAAGGAACACACTCGCCTTTGTTGCAGAAGGCTATGAGTTCTATTCCTACACCAGATGGATTAATTACTGACACTATAGTGCAGCATGGGGAGGTGTGCTGCACTCCTGATTGTATTGTCCTTTGGATAAGACATTAAACTGGGGTTCCATCTGCTTGACTTGGTGATAGCTCAGGTTGATGTAAAAGATCCTATGGCACCTATCAAAAAGAAGGGGAAGTTTCCAAATGCCCTGACCAAATTTCTCAGTAGCATAAATACCACTGTAAGCCTTCCCTGAAAAGAAGTCCCTACCCTAGCGAGACTAACTCAGGCAACACAGGATAAATAAATAAAATGTGTGGCTTAATAGTGAATTGAGAGGTTTTGTCAATAATCTCAGCATGGAGTGACAGTGTCAGAGGCCTTGGCAAGGTCTAAATAAACAGTGTGGACTGTATTTTATTTCCCTTAACTATGGGCATAGTATCCCTTTCAAAGAACTCAGCCAGGTTGAATAGGCATGATCTGTCTTTTACAAAGCTGAACTGGTGTGTATCCATCCACAGGTATAGTTTAATTCAGGAGAAAATTTGTTGTATAAAGAACTAAACTAACAAAAAACAGCAAACCTGCAGCAGAAAAAAATCACAAACTTCACTTTATTTAGTGATTTCATTTTAACAAGTAATAAGATTTCATCAGAATATCTTAACCCATGCCATACCTAACTTATATAACCCTAGAACAGGAAATGATGTAAACCATGTGGATGTATTCATTTTGAAAAAAAGAAAAAAAAAAAAAAAACAAACAGGGAATCTACTGCTATAATCATCCTGTTCTTTATCTTAGCACACATATTATAAACATATTATCATTGAGACCTACTGGAGGAGGACTCAGGGTATATAATTTGAACTGCAACAAAAGTTCTTTGTACTCTAAAGAGTTCTACCAGTTCCCACCCCTCACATTTGGTGTAGCATTCTCTAATAAGTCAGCCACCAATTCCAAAACATACACCTGAGCGAAAAACAGCAGTTAAAATCAGTAAAATCTTGCCACAGGTAAATGTTCAAAAATTCAAACGAAACTAATAGTCAATATCAAGGCGTAAAAAGTAAATAAAAATTGCTTATTGACAGGCGTAAAAGAGTATGTGCTTTCACCCTAAGGCTTCATCAGACTATAAAAACATTCATCAGAGAATTATTTAAAAAACAGGAAAACAAACACCATAGGCTGAACCAGTCATACACGTCAGTAGTGTCTATTAAGCACATAAAGGTAAAGATCTCCTTTTAAAGAGAGCACAACCACGTACATAAATAAATCAAGGCAAAATACTCAATATGAACAAGACAATTGTCTATTTGAAATCATTATTGGCGTTAAAAACAAGACTTCCAAAAAGCCTATAGATTACATTATAGGGGCGTCCTTGATTTCGGTCTGGGCAATCTCCTCTTCCGGAGGATGGGTTTCAAGTGGATCTTATCATTTAACCCAGGTGTTCTGTCCGCTCTACAGCAGATGATCCAACGTAACTCACATTCCTCGGTATAATTATCTATATCACCCCCTCTGATACTGGGTGCAGTAATTTGTATAACATAAAATTTAAAGCAATGTATCACCCCTAACTGTTTACAATGTTTGGCCAGAGCATTGTGGTCTGAACCAACATGTATATGATAAACGTGTTCTCTAATGCGTTCTCTCAGCTGTCTATTAGTCTTCCCAATATAGAACGCTACACATGATACACACCTAGCAAGGTATACCTCATCTATACTCTGGCAATTGGTCTTGGTATGGAAACGAAATTCATGTCCAGTTATAGGTTGTACAAAAACATTGTCAGTCTCAATATACTGACATTGTCTACAGTGATTACATGGTATAGTATTATAAGTGGACAAAGTAGATAAATTGTTGTTCAAATTCATAGGGTAGTGACATAGCATTTGTTTCAAATTTTTCTTGTTTTTATAAAGAAATTTAGGTCTTGAGCCCACAACATCACTGATATCATCATCAAGTAAAAGGGTTTCCCAATGTCTCTCAATAATTTCTCTTAAATGTCCAATACCTTCTGTAAAAAACAAGGGTACTTTCAATCCACGTGCCCTCATTGGTTGTGCAATGTTAACATTATTACCCCAATCCGAGAAGTATGGACATGCCCTTGAAGTCCTTAACTCATTCACCAACAAAACCGCCTTATCCACCTCTGCTTTATTATAACACCTCTCAGTAAGCCTATTCCTAAGATTTAACACTTCTTGTTCATATCCCTCATCCAAAGGATTAAGTCTGGACGCTCTCATTACTTGTCCTTTCACTACATTGTCAAAGACATGCCTGGGGTGCATGCTGTGCCTATGAAGTAAAGTGTTCCTATAGCATGCTTTCCTATGCACAGATGTATTTAACAATCCATTCTCAAGTCTTATTATGTTGACATCTAGAAAAGAGATATCACACATAGAGAAACATAAGGTAAAACTAAGGAAGTCAGTTAAATTGTTCATAACTGACACAAAATCCATAAGACTAGGTTCATCACCCCTCCAAATCAAAAAGGGGTCGTCCACAAATCACCTGTAAAATCCAACATGTTGTTGAAAGGCTTCTAATGGAAAAAGAAGTTCTTTCTCCCAGTCAGACATTACTATATTGGCGTAGCTATTGGCACACAAAGTGCCCATAGCTACGCCATCCTTCTGCTGGTAAATATTTCCGTCAAACATAAACACATTGTTATATAATACTGTTTCCAAAAACAGTGCTAAAAGATCTATTGTGTTACTGTTCAAGTTGGATTTCGTGGTTAAATAACTTTGTAATCTGATAACTCCTAAGTCATTAGGAATGACTGTAAACAGGCTCTTAACATCTAATGTTACTAAAATATAGAAATCATCATCCCCTAAAGTCCTGGTATAACTATATAGATCTAAAGAAACTGTTTACTATCTTTCAAAATCAACGGGTTAGCCTCTACGACCGGCCTTAGATGGTACTCTAAATAAATTGAAAAAGGTTCAGTGAGCCATCCCTGCCCAGCAACTATAGGGTGCAAAGGTGGCTTAAGGATTGATTTATGAACCTTGGGCAAACCTTGAATTACAGGTATAAGTGGATTTCTCACCCTTAAATACTTAAACAGACTCAAGGTGATGTTGTGACTCGATCAAATCATCAAGCATATCATATACCCTAAAAACCTTGTTGGTTACTTCCAGCAAATCAATTTTTGAGTAGAAAGCCTCTTCTTCTAACATAACCCTCATACTCTCAAAATAATCGGCACGATCCATTAAAACAATGGGACCTCCCTTGTCAGCTTGTCTAATTACTATCGAACCATCCCTACTCAAGTCTAAAAGTGCCTTTCTCTGCAAGTAAGTTAAATTATATCTCGTATCCCTGTTCTTGACACTACGGTTCTCCTCATAATACTTATACAAGTCATTTTCCACTAGCCTGGAGAAAGTATCTAACAGAGGATGTAACGTAGGTGTGTAGGTACTCATGGGTCGGAATTTAACTGGACGTTCATTACCATCATTATTTCCTTCATTATCACCAAAATCTAATTTCAGTTGAACATTCCGCACATACAATTTAATGTCTAAAATAGAGTCAGTTATATCACCATTGTTGGTGGGTATAAACGTTAGTCCTTTATTAAGGACTTGTTCCTCATATTTTCTTAAAACTCTATGTGACAGATTCACAACTAAAGACCTTCCACTCTTTCCCACATCTTCTTCAGAGTGGGACCGGTATACTCTTCCCCTATCCCCTTCCGTTTCTGCCGCCCTTTGCTCACTGATCTCTGTCTCCCAGCCTGACGGAGAGGCTCTATCGAGAAAGGGGTCTGAGGGTTAATACCACGTTCTTGTGAAAATGTTGACATGGGTTTATTACAACCAGTTTTTCTCCTCAATACAGGTTCATCATTAGGGGCGGTAGGCCTCAACATATTATTAATAGGCCTTTGCCCATGATTAGTATTAGAAGTCACACTAACAGGTACATCAGATATTGCAGAGTTATCAACATTACTATCATTGACAGCATTTACATTAGTCTGGTTACAATCAACACTTTCATTATTATCTTTATTCAAACCAACTCTAACTGTGTTAAAAAAAAAACATTAGAATTTCGTTCTACACCTCTTGTCACTGGAGCATTAATATTCTGTCTCGGCCAAGTGAAGACATGGCCGAGTTTAAAATCTTTGACGTCTCTTAAAATCTTATTTCTCTTCTGTTCTAAGAGACGTTTCTCATACAATAAGACATTATCCATGAGTCTATCCAATCCCAACTCAGCCTTGGGGGTTAAATATTTAGTTGCAATCAGATTATAAAGTTCATTAACTTTATTTCTCAAGGAGTCCTCTTCAGGACGATAAAATTCATTAAGTAACTTCATGTAGTTAAAACTGAGTTCCAGATTGAACTGTTGCCATTTGAACAGCAACTCAGGATATAAATTACCTGTGGTAGGCATCTTTAAAATACGCAGCCCCCAAGGTACTATACGCTTCTGGATACAAGCCTCGAAATGCTGACGTTGTAACTGCAGCCTTTTTAATTTCAGAAAATGGATCTCTAACCTATTCACGTCCTCTCCAAGCCCTGTAAGATTCTCCACATCATTGGTATCAAAATCATATTCTAAGTTAGGTTCATAGAACATGAGTAGGTTATCCGAGCCAGAAACGCAGTCCTGAAACTGGGACACTTCCGGTTAACTGTAGTAGGCTCCTCCATCGTATACGGCAACTCAACATTATTGTTCATAGTAACTGCCATTCTCCCTTCGTAGTAAATTGAAAAATACGTAAACCACAATAATAAAAGCAAGGACTACCAAGGGATGAATGCTCCAGTGATTCCATTAATGAAGTAAGTCAGCCACAAATTCCAAAACATACACAGGAGTGAAAAACAGCAGTTAAAATCAGTGAAATCTTGCCACAGGTAAATGTTCCAAAATTCAAACAAAACTAATAGTCAATATCAAGGCGTAAAAAGTAAATAAAAATTGTTTATTGACAGGCGTAAAAGAGTAAGTGCTTTCACCCTAAGGCTTCATCAGACTATAAAAACATTCATCAGAGAATTAGTTAAAAAACAGGAAAACAAACACCATAGGCTGAACCAGTCATACACGTCAGTAGTGTCTATTAAGCACATAAAGGTAAAGATCTCCTTTTAAAGAAAGCGCAACCATGTACATAAATAAATCAAGGCAAAATACTCAATATGAACAAGACAATTGTCTATTTGAAATCATTATTGGCGTTAAAAAACAAGACTTTTAAAAAACCTATAGATTACATTATAGGGGCATCCTTGATTTCGGTCTGGGCAATCTCCTCTTCCAGAGGATGGATTTCAAGTGGATCTTATCATTTAACCCAGGTGTTCTGTCCACTCTACAGCAGATGATCCAACGTAACTCACATTCCTCAGTATAATTCCCTATATCGCCCCCTCTGATACTGGGTGCAATAATTTGTATAACATAAAATTTAAAGCAATGTGTCACCCCTAACTGTTTACAATATTTGGCCAGAGCATTGTGGTCTGAACCAACATGTATATGATAAACGTGTTTTCTAATAGAACATGATTTTGATACCAATGATGTGGAGAATCTTACAGGGCTTGGAGAGGACGTGAATAGGTTAGAGATCGATTTTCTGAAATTAAAAAGGCTGCAGTTACAACGTCAACATTTCAAGGCTTGTATCCAGAAGAGTATAGTACCTCGGGGGCTGTGTATTTTAAAGATGCCTACCACAGGTAATTTATATCCTGAGTTGCTGTTCAAATGACAACAGCTCAATCTGGAACTCAGTTTTAACTACATGAAGTTACTTAATGAATTTTATCGTCCTGAAGAGGAATCCTTGAGAAATAAAGTTAATGAACTTTATAATCTGATTACAACTAAATATTTAACCCCCAAGGCTGAGTTGGGATTGGATAGACTCATGGATAATGTCTTATTGTATGAGAAACATCTCTTAGAACAGAAGAGAAGTAAGATTTTAAGAGACGTCAAAGATTTTAAACTCGGCCATGACTTCACTTGGCTGAGACAGAATATTAATGCTCCAGTGACAAGAGGTGTAGAATGAACTTCTAATGTTTTTTTTTAACAAAGTTAGAGTTGGTTTGAATAAAGATAATAATGAAATTGTTGATTGTAACCAGACTAATGTAAATGCCGTCAATGATAGTAATGTTGATACCTCTGCAATTTCTGATGTACCTGTTAGTGTGACTCCTAATACTAATCATGGGCAAAGGCCTATTAATAATATGTTGAGGCCTACCGCCCCTAATGATGAACCTGTAGTGAGGAGAAAAACTGGTTGTAATAAACCCATGTCAACATTTTCACAAGAACATGGTATTAACCCTCAGACCCCTTTCCCGATAGAGCCTCTCCGTCAGGCTGGGAGACAGAGATCAGTGAGCAGAGGGTGGCAGAAACGGAAGGGGTCAGGGGGAGAGTATACCGGTCCCACTCTGAAGAAGATGTGGGAAAGAGTGGAAGGTCTTTAGTTGTGAATCTGTCACATAGAGTCTTAAGTAAATATGAGGAACAAGTCCTTAATAAAGGACTAACGTTTATACCCACCAACAATGGTGATATAACTGACTCTATTTTAGACATTAAATTGTATGTGCGGAATGTTCAACTGAAATTAGATTTTGGTGATAATGAAGGAAATAATGATGATAATGAACTTCCAGTTAAATTCCAACCCATGAGTACCTATACACCTACATTACATCCTCTGTTAGATACTTTCTCCAGACTAGTGTAAAATGACTTATATAAGTATTATGAGGAGAACCGTAGTGTCAAGAACAGGGATACGAGATATAATTTAACTTACTTGCAGAGAAAGGCACTTTTAGACTTGAGTAGGGATGGTTCGATAGTAATTAGACAAGCTGACAAGGGAGGTCCCATTGTTTTAATGGATCGTGCCGATTATTTTGAGAGTATGAGGGTTATGTTAGAAGAAGACGCTTTCTACTCAAAAAATGATTTGTTGGAAGTAACCAACAAGGTTTTTAGGGTATATGATATGCTTGATGATTTGTTCAAGAGTCACAACATCACCTTGAGTCTGTTTAAGTATTTAAGGGTGAACAACCCACTTATACCTGTAATTCAAGGTTTGCCCAAGGTTCATAAATCAATCCTTAAGCCACCTTTGCGCCCTATAGTTGCTGGGCAGGGATGGCTCACTGAACCTTTTTCAATTTATTTAGAGTACCATCTAAGGCCGGTCGTGGAGGCCCGTTGATTTTGAAAGATAGTAAACAGTTTCTTTTAGATCTATATAGTTATACCAGGACTTTAGGGGATGATGATTTCTATATTTTAGTAACATTAGATGTTAAGAGCCTGTTTACAGTCATTCCTAATGACTTAGGAGTTATCAGATTACAACGTTATTTAACCACGAAATCCAACTTGAACAGTAACACAATAGATCTTTTAGCTCTGTTTTTGGAAACAGTATTATATAATAATGTGTTTATGTTTGACGGAAATATTTACCTTTAGAAGGATGGCATAGCTATGGGCACTTCGTGTGCCAATAGCTACACCAATATAGTAATGGCTGACTGGGAGGAAGAACTTCTTTTTCCATTAGAAGCCTTTCAACAATATGTTGGATTTTACATGCGGTTTGTGGATGACCTCTTTTTGATTTGGAGGGGTGATGAACCTAGTCTTATGGATTTTGTGTCAGTTATGAACAATTTAACTGACTTCCTTAGTTTTACCTTATGTTTCTCTATGTATGATATCTCTTTTCTAGATGTCAACATAATAAGACTTGAGAATGGATTGTTAAATACATCCGTGCATAGGAAAGCATGCTATAGGAACACTTTACTTCATAGGCACAGCATGCACCCCAGGCATGTCTTTGACAATGTAGTGAAAGGACAAGTAATGAGAGCATCAAGACTTAATCCTTTGGATGAGGGATATGAACAAGAAGTGTTAAATCTTAGGAATAGGCTTACTGAGAGGTGTTATAATAAAGCAGAGGTGGATAAGGTGGTTTTGTTGGTGAATGAGTTAAGGACTTCAAGGGCACGTCCATACTTCTCGGATTGGGGTATTAATGTTAACATAGCACAATCAATGAGGGCACGTGGATTGAAAGTACCCTTGTTTTTTATGGAAGGTATTGGACATGTAAGAGAAATTATTGAGAGACATTGGGAAACCCTTTTACTTGATGATGATATCAGTGATGTTGTGGGCTCAAGACCTAAATTTCTTTCTAAAAACAAGAAAAATTTGAAACAAATGCTATGTCACTACCCTATGAATTTGAACAACACTTTATCTACTTTGTCCACTTATAATACTATACCATGTAATCACTGTAGACAATGTCAGTATATTGATACTGACAATGTTTTTGTACAACCTGTAACTGGACATGAATTTCATTTCCATACCAAGACCAATTGCCAGAGTATAAATGTGGTATACCTTGCTAGGTGTGTATCATGTGTAGCGTTCTACATTCTGAAGACTAATAGACAGCTGAGAGAATGCATTAGAGAACACGTTTATCATATACATGTTGGTTCAGACCACAATGCTCTGGCCAAACATTGTAAACAGTTAGGGGTGACACATTGCTTTAAATTTTATGTTATACAAATTATTGCACCCAGTATCAGAGGGGGCGATATAGATAATTATACAGAGGAATGTGAGTTACGTTGGATCATCCGCTGTAGAGCGGACAGAACACCTGGGTTAAATTATATGATCCACTTGAAACCCATCCGCTGGAAGAGGAGATTTCCCAGACCAAAATCAAGGACGCCCCTATAATGTAATCTATAGGCTTTTTGGAAGTCTTGTTTTTTAACGCCAGTAATGATTTCAAATAGACAATTGTCTTGTTCATATTGAGTATTTTGCCTTGATTTATTTATGTACATGGTTGCGCTCTCTTTAAAAGGAGATCTTTACCTTTATGTGCTTAATAGACACTACTGACGTGTATGACTGGTTCAGCCTATGGTGTTTGTTTTCCTGTTTTTTAACTAATTCTCTGATGAATGTTTTTATAATCTGATGAAGCCTTAGGGTGAAAGCGCTTACTCTTTTACGCCTGTCAGTAAACAATTTTTATTTACTTTTTACACCTTGATATTGACTATTAGTTTCATTTGAATTTTGGAACATTTACCTGTGGCAATATTTTACTGATTTTAACTGCTGTTTTTCGCTCCTGTGTATGTTTTGGAATTGGTGGCTGACTTACTTCATTATTGGAAGCACTGGAGCGTTCATCCCTTGGTGGTCCTTGCTTTTAACATTCTCTAATACCCTAAACAGAAATTTTCAAATTCACACCGGTAAATGACTGATTAAACAAAACATTTTTTTTTATCACCCTATCTAATACTGGAAGTGTGTTCATAGACCATTTGTTGCATGACCATATATGTGAATGATATACATACAGAAATATAAACATAAATATGAATATGTAAATAGAAATAAGTATGCATTGTATACTGTAATATCTATGTATGTACACACACACACACACACACACACACACACACACACACACACACACACACACACACACACACACACACACACACACATCTATACCTAAAGAGAGAGAGAGAAATCTATACAGATGTGTATGAATGTTTGTATTGTTTTATATATATATATATATATATATATATATATATATATATATGTGTATGTGTGTGTGTGTGTGTGTTTGTGTGTGTGTGTGTATTGTGTGCATGTGTGTGTACGTGTATTCAAGCAAGCATAAATACCTATAAAAGTATACACACATACACAGAAATATGTGTGTGTGGCATGTGTATATGCATGATAAACGCACATACATATACATGCATAGATATTATATATTGTATAAAAAATGCAAGAAAGACCCAGCCAAGCTAGAGTCTTCACTGTGTAAAACCTTAAACCTCATGTACTAGAGACCCATGGGATATATGCAAGTGAACACTTAAAGATATACAAGTGATTTAGCTACATTGTTTCTAAATTTTAAGTCTTAACATCCATATTATTTGGGATATTATCCAGGCCTTCTAATGTTTATGACATCAGGCTTGTGTTTCTGTGCTTCCTTTATCCATATAAATCACTGCATAGGACACATAATCATGTCATATATGGCTGTTTTACTATTCTTATCCACTGTCAAATAGTTAGGGGAGCAAGGGGATATTTCCAAACATGACTTAATATTCTGCCCAGTAACCCGCGGTGGTGGTGCTGCGGTAGCATTGTCACCACACAGTAAGACACTGTCCGGTTCAATTCTTAGCTAGAGCGTCTTCTGCGTGGAGACATGCGTGAATGGGCGTACCTTCATTGAAGGTTGTGCATCAGGGCTGGTAACTCGGCACGTAAAAATCAACTACCAATCATTAGCAGGCCGGAGTTCCGCTGTGGTGACCTCTAACTGGGAAAAGCCAAAAGACACAACAACAACTTAGTATTCTGCCCATCAAGATCTCAGTTCTGCAGTATCATTCTGAATAATGCTGTCAAGATTCAAATCATCTTTTAAAGTCTGTCTTCCTTTGAGTGACTCCTCAGTCAGACTTTGGAATTTTAATTTGTAGCCTTTCATTCTTTCTTTCTTTTTATTTGTAATTCCATCCTTGCTGACTGCTGAAAAGTTGCAGAAAACTATAAAACTTGGTTTATCAAACTTGTCAGTCGTCTAGCTTCTAAGGCAGCATGTAAAGAAACCCCCAGTTCCTTTGGATGCTTTCTTGACTTATTCATATCTCTCACAGAAGTTCTTACTGTGGGTGCTCATATTTGTTTTTAGTAAAGCATTTAACAGAACAAGCTTACTTTTAATAACTTTCTTTCAGCACAAAAATAGAACTGTGATAACAGTTCTAAAACTACCCTCCTAGCAATCCTTTGTATTGCTTACAGCTTTGGATTCACAGCAATGAATGGATGAATCAATTAATCAATCAATAATAATCTCCAAAGCTAGTTAAAATGGTCTTCTGCAGTATTGCATGGCCATTAGGAAAGGTACCTTCACTAAAGATCCAGCACTGATCAGTACATCAGAAGTGTTTGCATCTCCTTGGGTGAGTAGTTCTATAGAATCCCCCCAATTTTATTAAAAATAATATTAAATGTGAAACATACCCTCAACTTGTAATTCTATGGTTAAAGCAAAAGATGTCATAAAAGATACATTTATTACTGGAGGTTTATAATGAAATAGTGTTTTAAATAGTGTTTTAATGAATTAGAAAAAAACATAATGGTGTTTATGCTCCCCAAATAAAGAACATGACACAACACAGGAAAAGCAATTATAAACAGAGTAACCATGTGCATACCTCTAGTGTTAAGTAGACCTGTAATTTGCCATCAGTAAAAACATTATCAAAATAATTGGAGAATATCTGACAATACTAAAATGTCATGTATTTGTGGGGAAAAGCCCTGTGAATTTTATAGTAGAGGCACAAATATGAAGGCAATATGCAAAATAAATGGCTGTTTTGGTAGAATTAGATTTGATACAAGGATATGTCTGTCTTTCAGGCTAAATATTGTGCTGATTGCATTATTAAAATGTGACTTATAGCAGTTATATGTTCATAAAGGTGACCATAAACTGAATATTTTGGGTCTGTATTATTTCTTCGACAGCTTAGGTTGTTGAATGCTCAATGATTAATACCTAAGCATCGAAGTTTCAAAATTATGAACGGCCATATAAGCAAATTCTTTCCTCAGGAAAGAATTCACTTGGCCATTATCGGAGATTTGCCCTTTCCCCAATGTAGAGCAGTCTTGGAATTGGTATATTTAGTTATGCAGGGGTGTGGGGACAGCCTAGCGAATTCTTTCGGGAGGAATGAATTCACATATATGGCTGTTCGCGATTTTGAAACTTTGATGCTTAGGTATCGATCATTAAACATTCGACAATCTAAGCTGTCAAAGAAATAATATAGACCCGAATATGTTTGGTATCAGGAAAGGTATTGTAGGGGAGCGTGGCCAAGATGGCTAACTGAGAGCAGCAACTGGTGAAAGCAATGTGACTAAAAACTTTTCTCTGACAGAAAAATAATCAAAAAATTAAAAGTGAATCTCAGACTGAATTTCTTTAAAACAAAATAACTGGCTCATACATAAAGCTGATGATTTGCAAAATAGACTGAGATGAAGTAACATTAGAATTTATGGTATACCTGAAAAGCATGAGGAAGACTTTATAATAAACTTCTTAATGACCTGGCTACAGAAAACATTGTATCTACCTGAAACTTTATCTTTTTGAATTGAAAGGGTACATAGATCCTTGAGAGTACCTTCAAAGAAGGAAAACTCACCACCACATTTGATTATAGTTAAGTTCATGTCTAGCTTAGAAAAAGATCAAATATTAAAAACAACACAGTCCAGCTCACCTATTAAAATAGGTGAAAATATAGTCAGATCTGACAATGATTATTCAAGTAAAGTAATGAGTAAAAGAAAATCGTGTTTATCACTGATCAAGGAACTTAAAAAGAACAATACTAAAGCCACTTTAATGTTTCCTGCAAAGATCAAATTATTTCTTTCAGAAGAAACCACTTTTTTTAACATGCTGGAGGAGGCATCCACTTTTGTTAGCAATAAAATCCTTAATAATACTGAAGAAATGGGGTAGGACAGTATATCCCTAAAGCAAAAGAGTGAGCTGAATTCCTGGAAAACTGCTTCTAAAAATAAAAAGCTTAAAAATAAGTACTTTCTACAGTACTTTTTCACAAGTATATCAACTACATACATACATACATTAATATCAAATGTTGTATGAAATGCAATACGCGTCAATTTGGTAACATGCAGAACTGGAACTATCTTCACAGTTGAACATGCCCTAATTGCAGGACTTTTATTTTCTGAAACAATATATTTGCCTTTTAAGTAAAAGATTTGTACTGGACTTTATGCTTCAAAACATATGTAAGTATGTATTTATATTTTAATCTAAAAGATTTTTCATGATGAGGAATATAAATGGTTAGTTTTACTGTTTGCTATACCTAAAGTAAAAGACAACATATTTCATTTAATTAAATTTATAAATGAATTTCTAAATGTTAAATAAATACTTCCTGTATGAAAATATCATTAAATTATAAGCAATAGAATTGGTAACTTTAAGACCATATAAGTTAAGAATTGTATTTTATTTGTTCTACTTTGCTTAGTATGCACATTGCTGGTTTAACTGAATATTATATCTAAGTAATTTCCTAATTATTAGTGTTAAAGTGTTGGTGATTTTGTTTTCTTTTTTCCTGTGTAACACATTCCTTTTGCAGGTCATTTATGATGCAAGTAAAACTTAAAGATAGCTTGAGAACAAAAAAAAAATGTTCCATTTCTGTTAGAATGCCATTTTTTCCCATCTTGAGCTGTCCTGAAGAAAATCTAGGTCAAAGTTTATGACAGATGTCTGTGAAAATAGAAAGGAACTTTCATTTTCTTTCTTTTTTTCAAGTATATATATATATATATATATATATATATATATATATATACACACACACACACACACACACACACACACATATGCGTGGACACACACATACACACATACGTGTGTGTGTGTGTGTGTGTGTGTGTGTGTGTGTGTGTGTGAGAGAGAAATCTTTTTTCTTTTCTTTGAAGTTAAGAATTGGTAAGACAAAAGCTACAGTAATGTTTTATACTGAGGTGCTGATATATAGTTTGTTTACATTTTGCATGTTAATAGCTTATGCTGTAGTGTTATTCACTCTAACTATACACATTACTTCACTGTCCATATTAATTGAAAGAAGTAAAGTCAGATGTTTGTTACTGATTAGAACAGCTTAAAAGAACTAAGAAGAATGAGAAACATATAAAGGAAATTAGCAACTGCTTTGTGCTGTGAGTTGTCATTTTCACATGCTATAGTCAAATTCTGATATCAAGATGTGAAGCTTAGATCCGAACAGCAGTTCACAATGGCTAAAACACACATTCAAATTAAACAAGCAGAAATTATTTTATATAGTCAAGATTGCTTGTAATACTAGAATTAAGAAGAGTAAACATCTTATGAAAAATATGCAAATGCACAAGAAATGAAATATTTAATATGTAAAATTAATAAAAAGCAGTGCAAGTTAAACAATATGTACACATACTATAATCTTTATTAGAGAACTGATGATTAAATAGCTGTTAGATGGGGATTTTTATATATATATATATATATATATATATATATATATATATATATATATATATATATATATATATAAAATAAGGTAGAAGATTTGTGGAAAATAAAATAGAAAATATATATTTGAATAACAAACTGCTTTTTATAAAGATATCTATTACATATACTTGCATAAGGCAGAAATGTGAATGTACAATAGTTTATATAATTTATATAGAAAATCATATAAAATATTTGAAAATAACCTGAAGGCTGAAATTTGAAGCTTGAAACTTTTTACATATTTTATGTTATTAGATTCACTAAGACCACCTGAAATAACTCATTTCATAAGTCAAAGCTGAAATTTGAATGTTTTATTGCTGAACCAGTACATCAATTTTGATAGAAAGTAAAGTAGATTTCTCAATATGTTTGAATCCGGAAGGGTAAATGGGATTTGAATGAAACACACTGTAACTTTTGAATACATTATAGAGTGCAAATATTTTCTCTACTCCATAGAAAAAGCAAGACATTCTCTTCAACCTCAGTTCTGAAGTAGTTTAATAAGCTAAATGATTTTTATATATTTTATTTGTTGTGTTAATTGTGTTATACAGTTTTGAGATATAAATACTTGTACTTAAAAAAAAATAATTTAGAGCTTTTGTTAGATCTATAAAATATGTCTGTGTATTTTAGCTTGATAAATATATATGTGCACTGAATTCCCTTTTGTATTATAACTAAGTGTGATAAGATTACATGTCACCTGTATGTTTATAGATGTCTTTATCTCCTCAGATCCCACTTTGTTATACTTATTTAGAGATTTAGTTATAAAAATGTTGAATGAGTGAATAATTTAGGAATATTTAATGGTCAGTTTACACTATTACATAAATAGGTATATAGTACACTATTTGTTGCATTATTTAATAATTGTGATTAATAGAACAGGATTATTAAACTTTTACATATTAACTGGGTGAATAGTTTTAACTGGCAAACTATTTAACTAAATTAATAGTCTCATTATTTTTAACTTATATATAATATTATATTAATTGTTTGTAAGTCACAATAGCTTTGAGCTAGTTTTTTTATGAAATTTTAGGTATTGGTAGGTAGAGAGATAGTATAGTAGTTTTTCTATTCAATAGGTAAACGAGGAACTTTGGTATCCATGGTAGGTTGTGTTATATTAGCAATATATATAGAGTTTATAGTTGTTTACTTTTCTTTGTTTTTCTTATTTATGAGTTTTAGTAGTTTACTTTGTAGAAAGGAAGAATTCAAAAAATGTAGAATGTTAAGATAGTGGTGGATGGATGCATTAGAGTCTTATATAATAATTAAGTTAATATGGTAGATACATGTGTCATATTATCTTTTAAAATAAATATTTTTAAATACACTGTATGTATAGTTTTAATCTATTATCTGTTAATGCAAATGGCTAAAGTAATGGCAACAAAAGGAAACCATTAATGAGCTATTTAAAATTAAGTAGAGGAGACATTGTATTCTTGCAAGAGACTCACTTGATAGATAAAGGTATACAATATTTATATAATCCAGGTTATGAAATGTTATCATCTGTTTCTTTTAACAAAAAGAGGAGAAGAACTGCTATACTTTGGAGAAAAGCTAATGTAATTCCTAATGTCATGAAATCAATTAATGATCCCAAAGGAATGTATACATTTGTAATAATTTAAATATAATGGCAAGCTCTATATACTAGGCAATTTTACTGGATCACTGGAATATATGCAAGAGTGACTAAAGATCACTTAAACTTGCTACATACTCATTGGAAGGGTAGTTTAATTTTAGCATGGGATTTTAACTGCATACAAACAGCAAACTTAGAAATGTGATAATAATGAAATCATTAAAAAGTTATGACAAAATATCAAACAGCTTTAATGCATAAAGTGAAGACAGCTTTAGAAAAAATAAAATTGCACAGTTATGCAATTAGTTCAACAGAACTACATAGTTTATAAGAAATAAGATGTTAAACAAAAAAGCACAAATCAGTACATCCAAAATGCTCACACTAATAAGCTTACTTCAGACATAGAGGAAATGTTTAACATTTTTTAAAATTCCATGAGGATCTTAATAAAGATAAAATAATAATCATAATAATTACAAAATTGACAAGTATTTAAAGAAAATGTTACTACTAAACTTAATGACAAACATATATCTCTGCTGAATAAGCCTATTACCCAGAAGAAGTTAAAGAATCTTTAAAAAGAAGAGAACAATGGTAAAGCTCCAGGGTTAGATGATTTAGGTATAAAATGATATAGTCTGCTTCTGTTCATTTTAGAATCACTGAATGACATTTTCAGGATAATTCAGAGTGACAAAATAATTCTTCTTTCATGGAAATTTTCTGTAATTTCACATATACTTAAGGAAAGGTTAATAAGTTATTTTCCTCATATAGGCCTATTTCAATATTAAATGTAGACTATAACATATTTACTTCCATTTTCAAGATTAAGAGATACAGTTGATAAATTAATCAATAAAGATCATACACGATTTATAGTCAATAGATTACTGTACAATAATATAAAAGGGTAGTAACTATCTTAGCTTTAGCAAAAGGAATGAACAAGAAGTTGGCCCGTATTAGCTTAGATATCAAGCAAACATTTGATTCTGTAGATTGGAACATTTTGTTTAAAACTTTATAAACATTTACATTTGCATTTCCAGAACAGTTTATTTGAATATTAAAAAAATCTGTATAGAGACTCCAAATCATCTGTTAAAATTGGATCTTACATTTCTCAAGGAGTCACTTTAAACAAAGGCACAAGGCAATGGTGTCCTTGTCCCCTCTACTATTTGCATTAGTTATTAAACCTGTAGCTAATAGTATAAGAAGCAATGACAAAAATGGATGGATTCTCAATTAACATAGACTGTCAATCTAAACTATGACCTTTTGCAGATATTTGCTAACTATTTACTAACTATAGAAAATTTAAATTATTCAATCAAAGAAATAGATGAGGAAATTGAATGTTACTAGAAGTATCACTGCTGAAATTTAATAATAATAAAACTGAAACCTTAGTGTTAAATCAGTTACTAGATAATACATTTAAAGATAAATATAAATATAATTGGAAAGGAAAATAATTAAAATACTTAGGAATAAAACTATCAAGATGTGGATAAGATTATTAATAATAATTTTGAAAAAATAATTGAAGTGTTACTTCTTAAAATTAGTATATTACACACAAAAAAAAATATATATATATATATATATATATATATATATATATATATATATATATATATAGATATATACACATATAAATATCTACTTTGAAAGGCCAAACCTCATCCTCATATAATAGAAATACATTTTCACAAAATGAAAATAGCAAAAGCGTAAATACCTGAACTGCAAAGTTTTTTCAGAGTAAGTAAACACTTGCCCAAACTTAAACAAAACACACACTAAAGTAAGTAAAACCCACCTAGATGGGTGGCTGCACCCCACACCCCCCAACTATATATACCAACTATGGGATCACACTACAGTGGAGAAAAGGGCATATTGGGCAAGTGTTTACTTACCCTGGGAAAAATTTGCCATTCAGGTATTTAACCTTTCACAATTTTTGTCTCATGAAAATTGATTTCAGTTTCAATTATATGAGGTCTGACCTTTCAAAGTGGATCCATATATACATGTATGCATATATATGGGTCCCTTACACATGGTCGACATTTCATAATGTCAAAGACCATATGGCCGAGACCATATGCTCGACATTTGAAATGCTGACCATGCGGAACCGGCATCTCCGTACAGTGCAGAATGGAAAGATTTCCATTTCTGCACTGTAGTGCAGTCTTGGAGTTGGTATATTTAAGTTACAGGGGGTGTGCGTGGCATATTTTAGGAGTCAAACATATAGTCTTGGCCATATGGGTTTTGTCTTTCTAAGATTTTGAACAAGTATAGTAGACCCATATATATATATATATATATATATTTTTTTTTTCATCCAGTAGCTTTAATACCTGACAAAAAAACTTTTAAAGAAAATGGAAAAAATGTTAACGTCTTTCTTATGGTATACTAAAAATCCAAGAACTACTTCTAGGAATCATAAAAGATTATGTGAGTATGGGAGTATTAGCTTCCTAGATGTAGAATCTTATTCTAGTTTTGCAAATTCTAACTCTATTATACTCTGGATAGACTCAACTTACAATAGTCTATGAAAAACCATCCAGGAGGAGATTATACTACATTTTTATAAGTTTATTAAATATGATAAATTAGAAATATGTAACAATCATTTCATCTGGTTAACAAAATTTACCTTAGAAGGAAATTACTTTCAGTCTTTAGACTCTTTATATATGAAATCAACCCTTAAAAAAGTTAAGAAATATGTTTTTAAAACTCAGTTAATATCAAAATGGAAATGTTTATGCTTTCCCATTGCATACATCTCTAGATTTAAGGAAACTCAGAACAATTTTAAAATTAATTTAATAAAAAGGAATGGATTAATATTGTGGTCTGATTGTTGTGAAAAAGGAAAAGCTAAGTCCCCAAACTATTTAATGGAAAAATGTAAGTTGGATGAATCTGCTAACCAGTTAATATTATCATCAGTAAGAAAATAAATGAATTTGTAGATAATATGAATGAAGGGGAACAGAACACTATTCCCCCATTATATGAATATATGAATGCTATTATTGAAGATAGATTGACCTACAAAGGAAATTTGCCCAAGTTATATAAATTAATTATTATTAATAAGAATAATTTTTATGCAAAACTCTGGAACCTTTTAGATAATAATGGACTGAGTGAGTCAATAGATGGCAAGAATAAAACTTTGTTACTTAAATCAGTTAGTCAAACTTCTTCAAGTTTATATTCAAAAGTTTTTATGTGGAAATATATAACTAGAATGTTGTTACTCCTTGTTATTCCCTTTAAAATCTCTAAGTTTAGCAAAATGACTTCTTAAGCTTGTTGCAAATGTAGTAAACATGTGAAAGCTGATTGGAATCACGTTTATGGATTGTGAAAAATTAAACGTATATAGGGAAGAGATAAGTATGTTTTTAAGAGGTTATGGTCTGACAATTGTTCTTTAACTAGATTAGTACTGCTAATGAATGCACCGCTTCATGTGTCTGTAAAATCCAAAGGGCAAAAACTGTTTTGAGCTATCTCAGCAGTTGCTAGAAAAGTTATTACAAAAATTGGAAATTGCACTCAGTTCCTATGTTCAAAGAATCTCTAACTTCAACAGCAATATTATGTAAAACTGAAAAGTAAGTAATCATAATAAGATCTATAAATCATAGTAAGACTTTTAGTCATTGGGATAACCTTGAAATGTTGCTATTTAAATACCAAAACTCTTAGTGTGTTAATGGTACAAGATTTCTTGATGATTAAATGTATTCCTATCATTGTATAACAATATGTGATATTGAATTTCTTCTTTTCTGCATATATATATATTGTAAATATGTTTAAGTAATAAAAAAAAATCTTACAAAGAAAAGAAATGTATTGTAATGAATGCTTAGATTGTTTGACAGAAAAGTTATTTTCATTTACTATATTTTATTTGATAATATAAGGGGAGGTAGAATTCAAGTTCTTTAAGAAAGAAAAAAATATTACTAGCAAGCTATGCTGAATGCGAATAGTTATGCATAATTGAATGAGTCTTTATTTATTTAATATATTTCTTTCATGAATGTTTATTTTCCCCATCTTCATGCCAAAACAAAATCTGTGGAATAATATGGTATGCTCTGCATTTTTGTGCTATTAAATTTGTATTAAACTCTGATAGGTTACTTACTTTGTACTTTATGTTTGGGCTGCTGATATGGGCAGCTATATATGTCTGTACAAGTGAAATCCTTGATTACAGTCAGGGTGTTCCACAGGGCTCTGTCCTAGGCCCTTACTTGTTTAGAGTGTATCTTTCAATCCTAACATTTTCATCCTAGGTGTTCTACAGTCTATATGCAGATGCCCTGAAATTTGGTAAAATGATTACATGTGTTACAGATAAGGCATATCTGCAAAATAACTTGACTAAATTGACCATTTGGGCACAGGAGAATAATATGCTGATAAATGCATCAAAAACTAAGCATATGAGATTTGGGAGACATAAACTGAAAGGTGAATATTTAATACAGCACACAGTTATTGAAACTGTAGACTCATTTAAGGACCTGGATATATGGGTAGATTCAGCTATTAATTATTCTAATCATGTCAACCAGTTGGTTAATGATAGTTATAGAACTATAGGTTGTATAAAAAGATTTATAAAGTCTAGGAAATCAAAAATAAAGAAGTCATTGTTTGTTAGTTACATTAGATCCAAACTTGAGTATGGAATAACAATATGGAAACCCTATATAAAACAAGCATGAGTAAACTGGAAAGAGTACAGTGGAAATATAACATGGGCATCCTCATCTCTTACAGATATCTAAGAGGAGGTCTTATTCAGGAATATAGGGCATTTAGTGACAACTACCTCTGGGAATGTTTGGGATTATCAAAAAGTACTAGAGAATCATCGGAATACCTATGTAGAAGATTCTATAGGAATGAGAAGTGTACTAATTGGTTCTCTAACAGAGTAGCTGATGCATGGAACAGACTACCAAATTACATTAAAGCAAGTACTAGTTCAGATATTTTTAAGAACAGCATGGATGCTTATTATGGGGACAAGTGTTTTGGTATATTGACAAGCTAGAAGGGCATTAATGCCCATGCTTGAAATATTTGTATGTATGTATGTAGGATGCAATACTCTCAAGGATGCAACAATGTGTGGTGTTATTGTTTTTATATTTGCAATTATTTTATGTTTGATAATGTACTATGTATAGTTTATCTGTGTCTTTTGTATCTGTACTCTGTGTTTTCCTGTCTGGTTCAGGTGATGCTTGAAAAGGGTCCTCTGACTAGCCCATGTAACTGGTTAACAAATGCTAAATAAAATAGATAGATAGATAGATAGATAGAGAGATAGATAGATAGATAGATAAATTAACTAGTTGTAAGCCTGTTAAAAAGCAGAACATTTAAGTACTAATGATTTAATGGAACGGTGTCTATGACTGGTATGTTTGTATTACTATCCTGTGAATGTCTATAGTTCTGTGCAGATTTTTAACAATCTGATGAAATCTGTGAGGGACAAAAGTGCTTACTGTTACATTTAATTTTGTTTTCAAATAATTATGGGTTTTTACATTTGAGTGGAGTATTTATTTATTGCATTGTATAATTTTACACCATAGACCAAATGGCATAAATGGTTAAACTCTTCATCTCCAATGCACAAGGTTTGATCCTGACCTCTCTCCAATGCCTCTTTGGAGTTTGCATGGTCTCACTATATCTCTTTGGGGTTCTTCCCACTTCCAAAAAATGTGTTGAGTGTTTCCATCTCAACTCACTGAAGAGTAGAGCCATGGGCAGCAGCACAGACTCTACATGGTGCCCTATAGGGGGCTAGCCACTCAATTGTGTAAAATATGGCTTGAGGTGATTCAGTTGTGTTGAGTAATGTCACTAAATGGGCATGTGTATTTGCAGATAATAAGTGGGTTGAGGACCCGGCATACTCTGACCTATGCTAGGGTCCCAGTGTGGGAGGAGTGTATGTTCATAGGTATGTGCCCCTTTTGGCCAGAGTGTGTCCACCGTAAAGCAGTTGCCCGTCTTGGGGTACCCAGGATAGCTCGGTTGAGTGAAAACTGAACATAAAACTAATCAACCTGTCAATCATGAATTAAGAATTGCTACACTGAATATAGGTTCACTGACAGGATGGAGATTGGAAATGAATGACATGATGGTAAGGAAGAGGCTGGACACCCTATGTATCCAGGAGACAAGATAAAGACACCTGGCTTGGGATCCAGAGTCTAATACTCAGGAGGAGGGGGACAGACTAGAAATGGTGTCTGAATTGTGGTGAGGGACAGGCCTTCAAAAGGCAGTGAGGGCTATCATCAGAATTAGTGACAGACTCATAGCAATCAGACTCTATTGTAAGGATATAGCACAATTCATAATCTGAGCCTATGACTCACAGCAAGGTTGTGATAGTGAGAAAAGGAGTGCATTCAGACAGCAGTTGCAGGACCTACTAGATTAAGCAGGACAACATGGATTGGTGTTGATAATGTGTGACCTGAATCTAGACAGAATAGGGTATGAAGACTGCCTGGGTCCACATGAGTAGAGCAAGATGAATAAACAAGGAAATGGCTTGATAGTAGCAAACACATGATTCAGAAAGACAGTCACAAGATTACATACAAAGATGGCAAACATGCAACTCTGCTATATTTCATCCTGTTAAGGAAAAGGCACTAGGTTAGAATCAGAGATTGCACAGCATAAAACACTGGTTACCACAATCAGCTGCAAGCAGTGGTTAGGGAAGACTCTAAGATCAACAGAGACAAGGCTGAAGACCTGGAAGTTGACTGGGGAGAAAGTACAACAGTTCAAGGAATTACCCAAGGCTCTAGCACCTCAAGAAGAAGAGGAAATAGTTGGAGTTGAAAAAGAATGGCAGCTCCTCTGAACAGCATGTATGAAGACTACAGAACAGATATGCGGTCGAACCAGGTAAAGAAATAAGGTAAGTAAGGAAAGCTGGAGGTGGAATGCAGAAATCCAGGAGGTGATCAAAAGAACAGAGGAGTGCAGGGATAAGTGGATGATAGAAAAGATGGAGCAAGCCAAGAAGGAATAATTGGCTAAAGAAGAGGCTAAGAATGGATGCATTAGCAAAGAATAAGGCACCAGAGGCACTCTACTAACTTCTAGAAAGTAACTCACTAGATGGCACAAAGAAGCTATACCAGGCTGCAAGACAAAGTCAGAAACATAAACAAGATAGTCTGACACCTTTCATAAGGGATGCAACAACTCACTCACCAGTCCACAGGACATCAAAGACAGATGGAAGGAGAAAACCCTACAGAAGCTGCACTGCCCCAGACATAGTCTATGATGAGAGAACAGGAAGAGCCCACCCTAGATGAAGTAAGAACAGCATTAAGGAAAATGACGTTAGAGAAAACAGCAGGCTCCGATGCAGTTGCAGCAGATATGGTAAAGATGTTGGATGAGCTAGGGAGAAATGGCTCCTGAGAGTGCTTTTAGCAGTGTGGAGTAAAAGGTACATCCCAGATGACTGGAGGATAAGCATACTACTGCCAGTGTACAGGAACAAAGGGGACATCCACAACCATGAGCAGTGTAGAGGTATCAAGCTGCTATCACAGTGCATGAAATTCTGGAGAAGGTGTAAACAACTATGCAGTGTACTAGAAAGTAAGATGGGAGATGAGCAGTTCAGATTCATATCAGGATTCAGCACAACTGACCCAATGTTTGCAGTGAGACAGATATTTTAGAAGAAGCTAGAGATGAGGAAAGAGTCCAACTGGGGATTCCTAGACTTAGAGAAACCATATGACAAGGTCCCAAGAAAGCTGATTTGGGCAGTCCTGCAGTGGTTCAAAATCCCAGAAAAATTGGTAGAATTAATGCAAACTGTGTCCAAGGACCCAATGACTTAAGTATGAGCAGTGTTCGGACTCACAGAGAGGTTCCGATGGGAGTGGGTATACATCAGGGTTCAGCTCTGAGCCCACTGCTGTTCATACTAGTGGTGGACTACATTAGCAAACAGGTCTGAGGGGACAGCTCCACAAAGTTGTATGCTGACGATGTGGCATAGCATGCAGACTCTAAGCAATAATGTCAGCAGAAGATAGGAGAGTGTAATGAAAACATGAAGGCACATGGGATTAAACTGAGTACAGATAGTTGTAATGGTAACAAATGGCAAACATCGGAACAAGATGAGAATTGTGATAGAAAGGAAAACAGTGGAAGAGGTGAATAGCTTCAAGTATGAAGTCAAAGCTAGAATCAGAGGGCTGCAGCCAACTGGCACAGAGTAGCAGGTGTAGGGTATGACAGAAGAATGCCAAAGAAGCTGAAAAGTAAGGTGTACAAGACAGTGGTACAACCAGTACTGCTGCATGGTACAGAGACCTGGGCAGTAAAGGCAGAGCAGTTCAGGAAGCTGGAGGTGATGGAGATGATGTGTCTGAGACAGGTGGTAGGGTGTGCACTGTGGGTCAGACAAATAAATGAGGACATAAAAGCAGAAGCTAAAGTAGCTCCAATTGCAGAAAAGGTTAATGACAACTGATTACAGTGGTTCAGGCATGTGCAGAAAAGCAGAAGACAATCTGGTGGAGAAGATTTGGGACAGACAGGAAGAAGGCAAGTAGGAAACAAGGCATGGAGCAAACAGGTGGATCAATTGTATGAGAGAAGACCTGTGACAGCGAGGCATGAGTGTCAAAGAAGGTAAGAGAGTGGCACTGGATAGACAGAGATGATGACAGCTGTCATGACGTCCCAACCCCATGTAGAAAATGGGACAAAGGAGGCTGATGATGATAATGATGTATTAGTTAATTTAACAATATATTGGGCTTATGTATTTGTTTATATCTTCAAAAAAATATCACAAGATTTGGAGGGCAAGAGCTTCCCTTAAATCCATAATGCTCCCCGTATAACACAAACAGATAAACTCCATTATGACTGGCTTACCATGTTACATAGAATTCTGGTCAGGCTGATGGGTCTAAAACCACTGATGAGATCCCTCCACTTAAAGATATGGTACCAGTGCTAACATTGTGTTTAGCACTATTGATAATGGCTTTGTTTAACCTGAACTCTGTATAACAAACAGCAAGGTATAATGGCCGCATTTCTCAAGTCTGTAGTTATGTAAGGGGGCTTCAATGCAATGCTCCTCTTAGCAGAAAAAAAAAAAAGGAGAGAGAGCTGTATTTAAACAGGTAAGAGTCTTGACTGTAACACCTGTGACTGAAGAATGTCTCACAAATATACTACCTTTTGGCTTGTATTTTAGTCTTGTGGTTTATCGTGTGTGTGTGTGTGTGTGTGTGTGTGTGTGTGTGTGTGTGTGTGTGTTTGTGTGTGTGTGTGTATGATAAGATATATGACTTCTTTCTCTCACTTTATTTCTGCAATGTTTGAAGGAGTTCCAACAGTAAGTAGTAACAGGCACATATGCCAAAACACTAGAAATGAGATGCACTCACTGTTTTTGTTGATGAGAACAGTTCTTACAGTAGTGCAATGAGTTTGCATCCAGGTAGCAGGAATCCCAAGAAAAGGATACTGATATTATATAAGAAGTTCTCAAAATCACTTCCTTGACAGAACACAATACCAGCAGGACTAAGCTGCACATACCTGTGTTCAGTTAGGCCTTTAGCTCGTTAATACGTATGTGGTGTAGAAGTTCACATCTCTAGCAGCCTATGGACATCTTGCATTCCAGAGCATTTTCTGAAAAATAAATTTAAAAAGCTTCAATTAACAAATGTAAATATTTCATGAACAATAAAAGCTGTTAAGACTGTACAAATAATGTTATCAGTAAGAAGTTTTCTTTACATCAATAATATTGAGCGCATTCATAGGCTTACTTTAAATACTATAATATATTATAATGTACACAAACACAAAATTATTTTTTGCTACACTTTTCACAAACAAATGGGCATGTACTGGAAACTGTACAGCATAGACATACATCATTAGTACATTTTTGTTAACCAGACATAAGCTTTCATATGACAAGAAATTCTGCTATGAGTGCATGTTTATTGAGATATTTGCAGCATATAAAAACATATACTTAACCGTATAATTAAGTAATAACCCATGCCTGGGTGTGGGTAATGCTGGATTTACCCACAGTTGGTGTGGTTTGGTCATGAGGATGAAACCTGAGTGCCCAAACAAAGACAACCGTGGGTAAATCCAGCATTACCCACACCCAGAAGTGGGTTATTGCTATTATACAATGACATTATTTAAGAAAAAAAATACTTACTTTTCTTAAATAATGGCATTGTATAATGCCGCTGTGCTGCCCTTCCACAGCTGTCTGGTATTCTGCAGCAGTTCTGATGTCCTGCGCATGCGTTTGCTTATGCAGTACATCAGAGCTGTGTGTGGAAGCAATGGAGAAAGGAAGATCGCCGTTGCTTTTTTAAAAGTGTCTCGCTATGTTAAAAGAGTTTAACATAGCGAGATAGCTTTAAAAAAAGCAACAGAGAAAGGAAGATCTCCGTTCCCTTTTTTAAAGCTGTCTCACTGAGTTTAACATAGCGAGATATTTTTAAAAAAAGCAACGGAGAAAGGAAGATCTTCGTTGCTTTTTTTTAAGATATCTTGCTATGTTAAACTCATTTAACATAGCGGGATTACAGCAACGGTGCTGTTCCATTCTTCGTTGCTACCAAAAACACAAAAAAATGAAGATTTATACTAATGGAAAAAGTCCGGGCGATCAGACCTTATCCATTTGTATAAGTCAGATTTACAACGGGCAAACTGACCAATCAGCTTGCACGTTTTGGAATATTAATGGGGGGGGGGGTCACTGTATAATTGGCAATATACGTGATACTTAATATCTCTCAAGATGTGCAACTTAGAGTGCAAATATCAAATAGAGTTTTATTCAACAACATTTAAGGTTTTACCTGATGTCATGCAACAGTTTGCAAGTCACTTCTTTTTTTTAATTATTCTACTAACAAATAACTAGCAGTATCTCGTGCACTGTGTTATATAAATGAACATTGACAATGAGTTTTTCTGTCTCCCATCCTGGCATATCACCCCATACCCCTAAATAACACGTGGGGCTCACTGTTATGAAAATCTGAACATAAATATGAAAATATGTACAATAAGTGATAAACAGTGATTAATTTCTCTACTGCAAGACATCATAGACTAACAGCTAGAGAAACTAGATCCAAAAAAGGATTGGATGCCATAGGGAGCTTTGGGTGCAAACTGGAATGGTACAAAAAAGGTGCTATAGGATTGAATGAGTTAATGACATCACTTTTCTATCTCAAATGGCCATCCCGTGGCTGTTTTAATTTAATTCATAGATAGATTAATATTTATGCATTGTTAATTCAGACACCTATGTGAATGCCTGAGGCTTCAGGAGACACATTTTTTATGATTACAGTGATCACCTGCTAGACCAATATCTTCATTCTATATATATATATATATATATATATATATATATATATATATATATATATATATGCTAGTTTGTTGCTCTGTGTGAGGAGCTACACAATCTTTTTGTGTTGGATACAGTATACACATGTTTTTGCACAATGCACACTAGTTATGGGGCTGTAGACGGAATGGAGAATCTGTGTCAAAGTTAAATACTCACTGTCCTAATGCTATAATGATGTGTGCACCTCTGTGATCATGCAGCAGTGACAGTAACACTATTAGAAAGATACTGTATAAAAACTGGGTAATTATACAACAAGACAAAAACATAAATTCCAAATTTTTGGAATACCCTAGGATAGTGTATAGAAAGGGGAAAAATATTAAAAACATCTTGGAGACAAACACAGTAAATGGTTTTACTAATAGAAAAGGGATGGTTAATTGTGGTAGCTCTAATATGTGTAAATTTATGTCTTGCAGTGAATACATTACTATTAATAACATAAAATACAAAATCAAACATAAGTTAAACTGTAATTCAAAACTTATAGTGTATGCTGCTATATGCACTCTTTGTTCAGCTTTCTATATAGGAAAGACTGAACGTCGATTAAAAGAGAGAGTGTATGAGCATACATATGCAATACTTAATGGTAAGACAGATAATGCTTTATTTAAACACATTGCAGCTAACCCAGGACATAACTTCAAGTTTACTGCTTTTGATCAAATTCATACTGACATTAGAGGGGGTCCATATAATTTGTTACTGGAGGACCGTGAACTGTCTTGGCAGTGGAGAACAAATGCCTTTATTAAACCAGGCTTAAATGAACACTGCAACATTAGCTGCTTGTTGAAACTTAAAAGTTTGGATAGGAAATAGAAAATAAAGAATAAAATATGGTACTAGTGCAAGTTTAATTAACCGTTTACACTACTTTTCATAGTCACTTTTAAAGTAGTTACAACCTTATGTAGGTAATATAATTCTTTTATAAACTAATTATGTATATATGTATATACTTGTATAGATTTTTTATTTATATATTTACATATACATTTAGATTTACAGTTTTACTAAATGTATTGTTTCACGTTTGACCATTTTGTCAAAATGTATTTATTATTTTTTAGGTTAATTGTATGGGGTTACACTGAATATTAACATCAATAACAGTACAACAGTTTTATCTGTGACTGTACGACTCTAACCTATGCAGGTTATATTATACATTATTCATAGGAAGGTCGAGCTGAGTTATTTACTTGTGCGTTTTTTATTTGTATTTATACCACTTTAAATGTGGATGGTTTTTAAATTGATTGTACTATAAATTTCTAATTAACTAATTGAATGATGTCTGAAGAAGTTGCTCCAACGCTGAGCGACGAAAAGCGCTTAACTATTAAACCTGTGTTTCCTCAATTATTTCCTGTGGATGTTGCTTGCAGCCTTTTTCTTGGTGAATCATGCAGCAGTGATACAATTTGTTCTAGAGGGTTAGAACAATAGGGTATATTGAGCTATATTCTGTTGAGCTGGGTTTGAAGCTCAGAACCTCCAACTACATACCTCAGTGAATCTCATAATCAAACCAGCAGAGTTCCCTTTGATAGCAGGCACTCATTTACTAGGATTATCAAGACAGCTAGCAACTTTCTCTGACCTTTAAAATAAACCTAAAATATCATATACTGCAATTCACTTTTTTGAGTGAGGGGTCTTCTTGTACAGACATATTCAAATTAATAAACTATGCTTGTACAAAGAGTATCTACCTTTAATGATACAGTGATAGAATATAAAGAACTTCAGGTGTGAAAAATATGAATGTGCTCCTCTTTCTGAACCTTTGCCATGATTTTTTGAATGGTCAATGCTATGAATATTAATGCTTGGTTGAGAGGTATAAAGACCACTAGCCCTAACTCTTGACATTGTTTGTGTGTGTGTGTGTGTTTGTGTGTGTGTGTGTGTTGGAGGTTGTGTGTGTGTTGGAGGTTGTTCAAAAAACAGCAAATAGTTTTTCTTTTATCTATTTTATTCTCATACTGTCTGACCTTTCCTCTGATTTATACTGAAACTAATTCTGTATTATATGAAGTTATGTTGACATCTAGTGGCTAATCTATGCCACTGCTTGTACTTACCTCAAACTTTAACATGAGATTGTTTTATTGTTCCTCATTTTCATATTGTATATACAAATATCATTGTGCGTTGTACTGGCTATCTCCTGACAAGCCAAACAGTTTTCATTTATGTAAGTGTACATTACATTTCACATGTCCACTGTCCATGCATACAGTTTGCCATATATGAACTATATTTCTGCAATGTTTTGAAATTATGTGAATATTTAATGTTGTGTTCTGCTTACAACATGTGTTAAAGTGATGTGATAACTTCCTTCCTGTTGATAAGAGAAAGAATGTGTGTCTTTTCTTTTAGATGAATATTATCTTATGACATCCCATGTTGTAGGATGAGACAGGAAAACTGTAACTGAAATATTTATATCAGACTGATAACCCCCGCCAAAAAAAGAAACATTTTCACTGAAGGCCATTCCATGTGATAACAGTAAAGTTTTATAACCTGCAACATACCTCACTGTGTCTGCACACCTTTACTTATTGTACTATGGCAACAGTATGAGTCACAATGTGCCCCTAACCCCTTTTTCAGGTGAGGCTCCGGAGTGTCTAACTCAGTTTAATAAAAACATGATCATTAAATGTAGTTTTGATCAGTAATCACATCACTGAAGCTGCATTCTAAGAACATTTTTTGGCAGGGATGAAAATCCACATACCCCTACACCCTTGCTACTATTATAAACAGTTCTAGGCACACCGAACATAAGGGTAAAGAAAGAACCCTCCCATTCTATTTATTTATTTACTTAACTGGGTGGTCTGACTAAACAAAATACCCTTTTCAGTAGGGGCCTGGGGAGAAAAGCTCCAAATAAGAAAATAACACAAAGCATGAGAAATTATACATACATTCAACTTAAGTAGAGCAAGAGGAGGATCATTTATCCATCATGTGCTGTTTGAGTTGATTTTTAAAAGGTTTAATTTTGCTTTGATGTTTTATGGAGAGTGGAAAGGAGTTCCTAAGTTTTGAGCTACGACAGGAGAGTCATTCACTTACTAAGTTGTTGGATTTGGTTACTTGGTGTATGTGTTTGTCCTCTGATTGATGTACTGAGTGTTCACTGTTTGGTAAGATGGGCTCGGTTTGCAAGTTTTTCTGGGGAGTATATAAAAGTATGACTGGTAGCATTCTGAGAGAAGGCAAGATGGTGTGAGAGCTCTGTCCAGTGAAGCACTTTTAGGGCTGAACACTGATGAGACCTGTGGGTCAGGTTAGCAGCAAATGTTGCTACTTTGTGATAGAACTTCTCAAGTGAGTTTGGGAGGACTGCAAGTTGATGATGATTTGAGTTCAATAGAGAAGGAATCAAAATAAGCAAGTAGAAGCAATACATTTTTTTGCATCTTCAGTTAGGTAGATCTTAATTTTATAGAGTGCACCAAGTTTTTGATGTGTATTTTTGGCTACTTCTTTTGTGCGAATGTTGAATTTCATACTTTCATCAATAGTTACTCCTAGAAGCTTGGCATGTGGGACCATTTCTTGTTTAGTGTTATTAAGAGAAGTTAGTCAACTGGACTTTTTGACACTGCACGATTTAGGTGTAAACAAGATTATTTTTTTTGGGGAGGTAATAGGAGTTGAGAGTTGTGAGCCATGTTTCAAATGCATGTAAAGATTCATAGGTGTTGCAGGTTTTCAAGGGTAATTGCAGAGGAGATTAGAATGGAGTCATCTACGTACTGTAGGATGGTAGCATTATTGGCCAGTTTATGTAGGTCATTGATGAAGATGTTAAATAAGACGGGGGCCAATGGATCCTTGGGGAATTTCAACAGTTACAGGAAAAATGATGACATTTCATTTTGCACTTGATGGCCTGTTGCCTATCTGTGAGATAGTTTTTGAATCATGGAAGGGAGGAAGAGTCTAGCCCAAGGTTTGTTAGTCTTTGGATTAGTTTGGGGTGAGATACCATAAGAAAGGCCTTGGATGGATCAAGGAGTGGAGCAGATACCAGGTTACCAGAAGTTCTGTTTGTGTTAATGGATGTGGAGAAGTTGAAGAGTGCAGGGATAGTGCTGTGGTCTCTGTGAAAGACATGCTGGGTTGGAAAGAGTAGTTTATTATTAAGTATGAATTAAGGTGTTGATGATAATGCATTTTAAGGATCTTGGATAGAGGAGATAGGATAGTAATAGGACGATAGTTAGCAAATTCAGTAGACTTGCCACCTTTATGTTGTGGCAAGATATAGAATGTCTTCCAAATTATGGGGACATAGCTTTCTGCAATGGAGTGGTTGATTAAGATGTGTATAAGTTAGGGTGGGATGTCATCTGCAGTTTTGATGTAGTCATCTGGGATGTTGCCATGGGCTAGTGTTGTTGGTTTGAGTTACAGAAGTTTTTTGACTGAGGAAGTTGGAATAGCTTAGGGAAAGATTTTAGAGAGAGATGTTAGTTTCTTCTTTAAGTGGTTGGTTTTGGGTTTTGTATTTTAGGATAGATGCTACTGATTGGATAAAATATGTATTGAACTGGCTAGTCATACCAAAAAAGAAGTTGATAGTTGTTGGATCAGGTTGGGTAGTACTGCCAGAGTGGATCAATTTAATCATTGATGACCAGAACGTTTTTAGGTTTGTTAGTCTGGAGTGTTGTAGGCTAGTATACAACTTTTTTTGTCAGATTTAATTACATTTTTGGTTTGATTTCTTTATTGTCTTTATTTCCTGAGGTTGGTTTCAGGGTTGCATTTTGCTCCAGAGAACCAAAGTATTATCTCTATTCTTCCATTAACATTTTTAAATTTCACTTTTTTTCTAACAGGGACGTGTTTGTTGAGTATATTGAAAAATATGTTATCAAATAGAGACATAGCTTTGTCACATTGTAGTATTTATAGCTGAGTCCAGTTTACAAGTTGTAGTTCAGATTTGAAAGAGGTTTTGTCAAGTTAGATATGTTGCATTATAGGTTGTAGCAGTGGGTTCTAGTGGTAGCTATATGTTTCCTGATGGCATACATGGGAATATGGTCACTGAGATTGTCTGGCATGACACCTGCAGGGGTAATGTTGGCAAGGTTATTAGTAAGAAGCCATTTTGGGGTATTTTATTTATCACTATTTTTTGTTGAGTTTTGGTGGATTATTTATACATTGGGAGAAACCACAGATGTTAATGTTATTTGTGGGAGATTCCTGTTGGAGGGATGACCAGTAAATACTGAAGTCACTTAATATTAAGATTTCATGGTTAATATTGTTGGCCAATCAGGAGAGTAGTTCTTCAAAGGCGTTATAGTTGTTGCCAGGGGGATATATACTCCTATGATGGTTATATTTTTCTGTTTGCTAATTTCAAGTCTTGTCATGAGAATTTCTACATTGCCAATTATAGGAAGGGTGAGTAGATGAGTGGTCAAATTGAGATTTCATGTATATATTACATCACCTGCTTTCCTTTTTATTCTCTCATATATTAGTATATTACAGCCTTGTGGGACCACTTCCCCATTATGAGTTACTGGTTTTAGCCAGCTATCAGAATGTCAGGTAATAGGAGATCTATCCAAGCATGTACCTTAGGAATTTTATTGTATGTTTTTCTCAGGCCAGTGTTTATGATAAGTAGACCTGTAGAACTGAATGAGTGGGCTTCATTGGAAGAGTTTGTCAGGTCTGGGGTTGGATGCACATTACCATTTAATTATATCATTTTGTGGTAAAGTGATGGTTGAAAAGCCACCATGATTTCCTTATGTATTTGGGGTATTTGTTGGTTGAAGTGGGAAGGTGGAGGAACAGTTTTCACTTATATAATAGTGTGGTGGATGTGCATATCAGGGAGGGAGTGATTATAGAATAGTGTGGTGGAGGTATATATCAGGGAGGAAGTGATTATAGAATAGTGTGGTGGAGGTGTATATCAGGGAGGAAGTGATTATAGAATAGTGTGGTGGAGGTGTATATCAGGGAGGAAGTGATTATAGAATACTGTGGTGGAGGTGTATATCAGGTAGGAAGTGATTATAGAATAGAGTGGTGGAGGTGTATATCAGTGAGGAAGTGATTATAGAATACTGTGGTAGAGGTGTATATCAGGGAGGAAGTGATTATAGAATAGTGTGGTGGAGGTGTATATCAGGGAGGGTGCGATTATAGAACAGTGTGGTGGAGGTATATATCAGGGAGGGTATGATTATACAACTGTGTGGTGCAGTTGTATAAGGAGGAAGTGATTATAGAATAGTGTGGTGGAGGTGTATATCAGGGAGGAAGTGATTATAGAATAGTGTGGTGGAGGTGTATATCAGGGAGGAAGTGATTATAGAATAGTGTGGTGGAGGTGTATATCAGGGAGGAAGTGATTATAGAATACTGTGGTGGAGGTGTATATCAGGGAGGAAGTGATTATAGAATAGTGTGGTGGAGGTGTATATCAGGGAGGAAGTGATTATAGAATAGTGTGGTGGAGGTGTATATCAGGGAGGGTATGATTATAAAGCAGTGTGGTGGAGGTATATATCAGGGAGGGTGTGATTATACAACAGTGTGGTGCAGTTGTATATCAGGTAGGAAGTGATTATAGAATAGTGTGGTGGAGGTGTATATCAGGGAGGGTGTGATTATGGAATAGTGTGGTGGAGGTGTATATCAGGGAGGGTGTGATTATGCAACAGTGTGGTGCAGTTGTATATTAGGGAGGAAGTGATTATAGAATAGTGTGGTGGAGGTGTGTATCAGGGAGGGTGTGATTATAGAACAGTGTGGTAGAGGGTATATATCAGGGAGGGTGTGATTATACAACAATATGGTGCAGTTGTATATTAGGGAGGAAGTGATTATAGAATAGTGTGGTGGAGGTGTATATCAGGGAGGAAGTGATTATGGAATAGTGTGGTAGAGGTGTATATCAGGGAGAAAGTGATTTCAGAATAGTGTGGCGGAGGTGTACATCAGTGAGGAAGTGATTATAGAATACTGTGGTGGAGGTGTATATCAGGGAGGAAGTGATTATAGAATAGTGTGGTGGAGGTGTATATCAGGGAGGGTGTGATTATAGAACAGTGTGGTGGTGCCATATATCAGGGAGGGTGTGATTATACAACAATGTGGAGCAGTTGTATATTAAGGAGGACGTGATTATAGAATAGTGTGGTGAATGTGCATATCAGGGTGGAAGTGATTATAGAATAGTGTGGTGTAGGTATAAATCAGGGTGGGTGTGATTATGCAACAGTGTGGTGCAGTTGTATATTAGGGAGGAAGTGATTATAGAAGAGAGTGTGGTAGAGGTGTATATCAGGGAGGAAGTGATTATAAAATAGTGTGGTGAAGGTATATATTAGGGAGGGAGTGATTTTGCAACAGTGTGGTGCAGTTATATATTAGGGAGGAAGTGATTATAGAATAATGTGGTAGAGGTGTATATCAGGGAGGATGTGATTATAAGGTCTATATTAGAACACCGAACTTTCAAAATTTCGAGTGTTCTAATATCGAACCCTATTAATCGAAAATTTAAAACATCGAACATACAGATTAGCAAATTTTTTCCTAGGGAAAAAATGTGCTGTTCCAAAACATATACACACAACACAGGCACACCAAACAAACAACAATCCACACACATACACCTAAACTTTCACACCTAACCCTACACTAAACTGTACATACACCACTAACTATCCACTTACCTTAACCCAAACCCCAACCCTAAGGTCCGTCACTATTGTGCAGTCACCTCACCTGTGCCCTAACCCTAACTCACCTATCCCACCGTAACCCTCACGTCCACACAATCGCACACTTACCTGACCTGCGCCCTAACTCACCTAACCTGCCCTAACCCTCACATCCACACAATTGTAGACTTACCTGAACCCGACCTGTAACTTTCCACCACAGCACTGAAAATACCAAAGCAACAGAAACGGACAACCAAATTCTTTCCCTAGGAAAAATTTGGTTTTCTGTTTCTTCGATACTTTCAGCGTTCACTGAAAACAGGTCGATATTAGAACACTTGAAATTTTGAAAGTTCGGTGTTCTAATATAGACCCGTGATTATAGAACCATGAGGTGTAGGCATATATCAGGGAGGGTGTTATTATACAACAGTGTGGTGCAGCTGTATATTAGGGAGGAAGTGATTATAGAATAGTGTGGTGTAGGTGTATATCAGGGAGGAAGTGATTATAGAATAGTGTGCTGTCGGTATATATCAGGGAGGGTGTGATTATAGAACAGTGTGGTGGAGGTATATATCTGGGAGGGTGTGATTATACAACATTATGGTGCAGTTGTATATTAGGGAGGAAGTGATTATAGAATAGTGTGGTGGAGGTGTACATATGTGAGGAAGTGATGGGAAAGTGGTTGCTAGTATTATTGTTAATTAAGTTGTCAGTGTGAGAAAAAAGGAGGTTTGGGAGTTGGGGCAAAATGTGGTGACAGGAAGTTAGGTAGGTAATTATTTAAAATGGGACCATACATGATTTTTATGTTGAGTTGATGTAGTTAAGAGTATGGCTAAAGGTTAGGGTTAGAATGATAGAGCAGAAGATGGTCTGTTGGATAGGTGCTTGGGGATAAAGGAAGGGTGTGCAGTAGGCATGGTGCAATATAAGAAATAAATAGGAGACATTTGTATATGGGAGTGTAAGGTTAGTATAAAGGTGGATGGACATAGAGGTGTACTTTGGAGAGTGTAGGGGTGTCTGCTGGAGAGTAATTAATCTGGAGAATATGCTGTGGCAATGCGTGGTGGGTTTGTACTGGATGTAGGTACAGTTTGTTTAGTATAAATGTAGATGTAGTGGGGACAAGTGGGACCTGGGGGTAGGGTAAGGGGAGCAGAGTGAGCCTGAGCAGAGCAAAGGTGAATGAAGCAGATTAGCTGCATCCCCAGCTTGTAGCTGTTGTCCAAAAAGCAATCAGCTCTTGACTATAGATGCAAGGTGAGTTTTCAAGTCTATATATTTCAATTAATGTTATTATAAAATCAAGATAAGCTGAAGTAACATGCAGTAAGAAAGCAGGCTTAACTAAGGGACAGATCTTGCATTAAGTAATGGTGGCCAGGATTGGAATAATTACAGGGGGTGAAACGATTCTATGCCTGTTATGGGTGTATTAGGAGGGGGACATATAGTTGAGTTAGAGACTATGGTAGTGAGCAGGTGCCCCTTCCAAATTAATTAATTCATTTAATTAATTAATTAACTACTTTTTTTATTTGCAGAGCTGTTAAACATTTTTGCTTTCCCTGAGCAACTATGATCCTGTGTGCATGTGTGCACGTGTGTGTCAATATTCATCTCTTGAATTTTGCTTTGCTATGCTGTCAAGCTACATTTCTTGACATCTGTTTGTCAAACATATAACAGCTTTGTCATGAACAGAGACCTGATCATAAACTTTTATGTAATGTCCGTTGTACGTGTCACTTATTTCTATGTTATTGTACCTTGTTATCAGGTAATGAACCTTAGCACAGCTGTTGTAGTTAGCACACTATCTTTTCTATGACATCTTTGAGTAATTTATGAAGCAGGAGCTAATTTCAAAATGTTAGACTTTGTTTTGATGAAATAATGAGGATCTTCTCTTTCGGGGTTGCACTGATTCTCAATGAGCATGCTAGGATTAATTTGACGCTTCCATTGCATGTCATTTGAAATCCTACTAAGTTGTGAATGATGCATTACACAGATCAGAGATATTGCACATGATTAGTGACATTTTTGAAGTTACAGAAACTGTCTCCAACAAAATACCTTCATGCTTTTGACTGGCTAATAAAATTTTGGCATGGAAGGAAAAAGATGCTGTCTTTAGACAGATAGTACTCTATCAAGCAGTAACTTTTATACATGATGGAATTAAATATGCTGCACTTTATTCACTTTTTGAGGGAGTGCACTAAACTTCAGTTTTGAAACGTACTATTTCTATTCTGGTTAGATCTAAGGGGAAAGGAGGTAATTTATTTTGGGCCCATAGTCATTTTATGCATTCTCTCATTTAATTGCGGCAAGGTGTTAGTACTACACTATAGTCAGATCCTCAGAGGAAATTCCCTCAGTGGTACTATATTCAGTCTCATTGTATCCATATCCCCATGTGGCACTGCCTTCTGTATCACTGTATTCATATCCCAGTGGTACTGCATTCAGTGTCTGTGTCTGTATTCAGTATTGCTGCTACTGCCAAGATATTCCTTGCCCTTCACTGTTGAGAGGAAATACATTCAGTATCACTGTATTCAGTTCCTCCACAATCAGTATCAGTGTATTCCAGTCCCCTCAGACTGTGGGTGTATTCCTACTGTAACCAGATCCCTATGTGGTACTACATTCAGTATCATTGTATTTAGATCCCAGAGGCTGTGAATGTATTCCCACTATCGCCAGATACCCAGTGGTACTGCATTCAGTATCACTGTATTTAGATCCCAGAGTCTGTGGATTCATTATCACTGTAGTCAGATCCTCTACTTCTACTGCATTCACTATCACTGTGGTTAGATCTCCCAAACAGTGCATGTGCTATTACTGTAGTCAGACTTCAGTGATAGTGTGTTCAGTTTTATTGCATTTAGATCCCATACAGAATGTGCATTTGTTATCAATGTATTCAGATGCCATACTGGTCGTGCATTCAGTATCAATGTAGTCACATCCCCTCAGTGGTACTGCATTCAGTATTATTGTAGTCAGATCCCCAGTGACAGTGTATTCAGTATCACTGTACCCAGATCCCCAGTGGGATTGCATTCATTGTTACTCTACCCAGACCCCAGTGGTAGTGCATGCATTATCACTGTACCCAGACGCCAGTGGTAGTGCATGCAGTATCACTGTACCCAGATCCCCAGTGGGATTGCATTCATTGTTACTCTACCCAGACCCCAGTGGTAGTGCATGCAATATCACTCCATCTAGATCCTCAGTAGTAATGCATTCAGTGTCTTTGTATCCAGATCTACAGTGGACATGCATTCATTGTCATTGTATCCAGATCCCCAGTGGTACTGCATTCGGTATCACTGTATTCAGATCCCCAGTGGTACTGCATTCAGTATCATTGCATTCAGATCTCCAGTGGTGCTGCACTTAGTGTCACTGTACTCAGATCCCCAGTAGTAGTTATTTCATTGCCACTGTTCCTAGATCTCTAGTGAAACTGCATGCAATGTCACTGTGCTCGGATCCCAAGTGGTAGTTAATAAAGTATCACTGTATCCAGATCTCTAGTAGTACTGCATTCAGTGTGACTGTGCCCAAATCCTGTAGTGTATTAATTGACACTTAACCCAGATCTACAGTGGTAGTACATCCAGTATCACTATCTAGATCATTATTAGTACTGCATTCATTCTCACTGTACTCAGATCCCCAGTTGTAGTGCATACAGAATCACTGCATCTAGATCCCCACTGGTTCTGCATTCAGTATCACTGTATCCAGACCCCCATGATACTATAGCCAGTATCGCTGTATCCAGATTGCCCAAGACTGTACATTCATAATCGCTGTATCCAGATCTCACAGTGACTGTGCTTTCATTATCATTATTAGCAAATCTCGCAAACAGTCATCTGTATTATGTTACTACTCTGGCAGGGTAATCATACCTCTACTGTGTTTCATGGGCTGCTAGCTTTGATTCATACCAGCAGCTATCAAAATAGTCACACTCTCTTGCATTACAGCAGTGTCCCACGTGAGGTGCCACACAAATTACTTTTTGTTCCATTTCCATCTGAGATACACACCAGGACAATTACTTATCAAGCATGTGGGAAAAATTAATTGGTAGCCTAACTAGGTCTCTGAATAACTCCAATTTTTAAACCATGGCTAGTGCCCATAAATACAACAATAATTTATTGTGCATTTTAAACATAAGCTGCATGATCAGGCATAAATACAACATGTAACTGATTTTTAAAGAAATTACTGAACCGAATTACTTGTAAATAGGCTAGTAGACTCTCACACTGCCAAGGCTGCATTTATTTATCCGTTCCCAATCATTAATTCACTTATTATCGAACAGTATCAGAACACTAAATTCATACTGTCTGTGTTACTCTTTGAGCAGACAAATTTCATAAAAGGGAAAAATTTCTCAGCAGCTCAAAATGACATCATCACAGTACACACAAATTTCATTGGGAAAGGAGGAAATAATAAAAGTGCTAAAATATATGTGTCGACCAGAAGAACATCAGGCAACTCACATAACTATGCTACAGGCATAAATGTTGTATATGGATATTAGTTGCATAAAGCTCTTGACTTCTGTAGAAAGTATACAGTACACAGTTGCCTGTTCTTAACTAAGCAGAGCAGACCTACATCTATGCAGTTTAATGCTACAGTAAACTCTCAGTTAACCGGCACCCATGGGGATTGGTAGATCCTGGATAATTGTAGTTTCCAGTTGGTTGAGAGTTACTATTTTACCCTATACTATTTGCTTGGTTTGACTTCTTCTCAGGTTGGAGAGAGAGGCAATTTATTCCTATCTTCCTTTTTAAAATTCTAAAACTCTAAAAATGTAAGGTATGCTTCTGGGGGGGGTGCAGAAAGTGCAACACATGAAAATTGTGCTGTATTTCTTAGATTTTTTTTTTTTTTGCTGGTTGCTTGGGAGTGCCAGTTGCTTGAATTCAAGTTAACTGAGAGCTTATTGTACATTGTCATTATTTTCTCAATGGAACACACATCCACAGTTGCTCCATCTTCTGGAATGGGTGACTCAAGTGTTCACAGAGCATTTAATGGGATTTGGCGGTCAGTGCTACTTTGACAAAGTGAGGAGTGAGCTTTGCTGTGCTACGCTGAATGTTTATGAATATTAGCCCTTGTTGTAAGCCAAGGAATGTAATGTACAAGGCCAGACTCCTAAACTGCTATTACTTTGTACTGATTTCTTTGTCCACTCAGCAGTTAACTGTATGCTTCAGTAGTTGCACAAGATAGGTAACAGTTGGAAGACACTCAACCACTGAAGGCTCTTTATGTCACCAAGGGGTGAGTTCCATTCTAAAACTTCAGCTGTGGTGTACCAGGGAGTCTTAAGTACAGGAGAAGAATGGCAGATGTAACTGGGACATTGCCAGGAAGATATTTCCAGTGTTAGGTCACCCGTGGAGCCTATCTTTGCATGGGCCCCTGGATTGCCTGTGGCTATGGTGGGCCTGAACAAGAAAAAATGATCATGACTAGTTTCCTGCTTTATAGCTCATTTCCCTTTTATGTTTAGCTCTACAGCATTTCTTTTTATTCTGAGCCAGTGACATGACCTATTTTGTTGAAAATTTGGTCCTCTTCTTTGGATGATGCACCTGATCAAAAAAAAGTCATTTCTCACACTCAAAACATTTGGAATTTTTGTACTGATTGAGCTGATACCTGAGCATTCTTATTTTATGTATTTATTTATTGTGACAATATATTCTGGTTCCCTCTAGGTGATCTTGCATTGGACCTGAACATTCTTATTTTATGTATTTATTTATTGTGACAATATATTCTGGTTCCCTCTAGGTGATCTTGCATTGGACCTGAACATTCTTATTTTATGTATTTATTTATTGTGACAATATATTCTGGTTCCCTCTAGGTGATCTTGCATTGGACCTGAACATTCTTATTTTATGTATTTATTTATTGTGACAATATATTCTGGTTCCCTCTAGGTGATCTTGCATTGGATTAAGTGAGTTTTCCATAATGAACAATGCACAAATGATATAAAGAATGAATGGATGAACAAAGATTGTGAAACTCTAGAGACAATAATGCTTCTTTTAATTGTTTCAGCAGGGTAAGGCTTGTTATAATGCAAGTGTACGTGCTACATTTATAGCAGGGTCATACTTCCCTGACATTATCTTTACTTGAAAGTAATTTGCTTCCACAAAACCATCATCTTCACTCTTATCTTTATTCTTATAAAAATAAATTTGTTCAGTGCTGTTGGTGGTTAATATTTGTTGATTAAATATCAGCACTGTTTAGTGTAGCAGGGTTTCAGGTTTGTTACTGGCTTTCATTAGGGTAATGTAGTAGAACTTTATAAATGTACAATATTTCTTATTTTGTTTTCAAGAAAAGATATAACCTTAAAAATGCTGGTACATTTTCCCCAGGTTATGCATTAACTTTAGTTGTATAACAAGTAGAACCTTTTAAACACTGGGACCCCAGTTGCAGATTCTAAAGCAGTGACTGCAGTATATATATATATATATATATATATATATATATATATATATATATATATATATATATATATATATTTGATATTCCCTCTTCAGAAAAGTTTCAAAGTGGGCAAGACCAGGGCCGGTGTTAGAATTTTGGGGGCCCCCAGCAAATGTTAAGTTGGGGGCCCCTAGGCACTTTTCATCCAACTTTTACCTGTCACTGTCCCCACTCCTAAGCAACCTTTTAGTTCATGCTGCATACATTTAAGAGTAGTACACACAGACTGGCCTGTAGCAACAATGATCTTACATTACAACAGGCCTATGTACCACACTATGTTGACCCAACTCACAAAGGGAAATTCACACTTACTGGCATTTAGTTGCAACAATGATACATTACAACAACTCTATGTATGGTGTGGAATTAGTTGAAATGGCATCCTAGGCACTTCCTACTGTTTCAACCCCCCCCCCCCCACATACACACATCCTTCAGTGCTCCCCATACCATGCACATTACTTTTTTCTTACTTTTCTCATATTTTGCCTTATACTTCAGCTTTTTCAAGAAGCCATAACTTTCTATATGCTCTGATGTGCATTTTAGAGTTTTTTTTTCTTTTACACAACCCTGTCATACAATGACAGAAATTATGATTAAGGAAAGAAAGTCAGTGCTGCTGTTCAGCTTTAGTTTTCTTTGCATCCTTTCAACACACCGTTCCTGACCAAGACAGCACAGTGATAACCATTGAGGAAATAACTCAATTAAGCTGGTGCCCCCAGAAGCTGTAGGGGCTATAGATGCTCCGGGATGCATTTTAGAGCATTTTCCCATCCTTTCAATCCAATGGTGGCCTAAACAAAAATTATGAGAAAGAAAAAATTTCAATGTTATCTTTTTGTCTCTCTTTCAAGGAAGAACTAAGGTGAATGTTCAAAGCTGTCAGGATACACAGGTCCTATCTAGTAATATTGCCTGCCTACTTAACCCCTTAAAAAAGTCAGTCACTGCCCATGCATCCCTCTGGTGTTAGATTGGGATGAAAGCAGAGGTTCAAATTGTCACAGTCATGTATTTCAAATGACTGCTGATATAAATATACACAGCATACCCCTTCACTTCTCACCACTAAATCCCAAAGGCAACCATCTGTGTTCGTGCCTGATGTGTGATTGTTAGGAAATTGAAAAGTAATGATGACAGTAATGTATTCTACTTTGTTGCTCCTAGACACTACACTGCTCCTATGAAGGCTATAGTAAATTTCTCTGTATACTTCTGAAGTCTGTGAGAAAAGTAAGAGAAACAATGACCACACTGTCCCCAGCTCCAAAATGAGCTATAATGGCCTCCACTGCACACCTCTAAGGTTTGGCTGTGATGAAAATTAAAGGTAGTAATAACCACATAATCCCCCAGCCCCACACATAACCTAGAGCAACTTTCTGTACACACACATCTGAGCAGGGCTGGTTTCAGAATGGATGCAGCTGAGAGCAGTGGCAATTATCAGCTTTATCCTAACAAGATCATATCACAGCCCTGCTCAGGTTAAAGAGCATAATCAGAAAATTAAAACATTTTTTGTCCTCATTTCTCCCCAACCAGCAACAACTTTTGTGGGGCCCTCGTAGAATCAATGATGATTAAGGGGATGGACCTTGCTGTATCCATTTATACAGTCTGCGTAGTGGGGGCCATCAGACTCGCATAAGATGTGAGTGTCTGAATATTCTGTGATACATTTTATGCCTTACTTTTGAAATGTAATACATTGTTAGAGCTGCATGTTTTACTGGTACTCAAAAGAATAATGTATGTGTCCCAGCATTACTGGGTGTGTGCTTAGATAAAAATCTGTCATATTTTTTTACATACAAACACACACACACACACACACACACACACACACACACACACACACACATGTAAGCCATAGCAATAGTAGTTTTGTACTTATTTCAGCAAATAGCAACACAATGTGCAACACTGGTAGTGCCACACCAGATCGGTGACTGTTATGTTGCAGTCATCAAACAGCAGCAAGGGTAAGTCACTAATTTATCTCATTGAGGAGTAATGCATACCTGTCATCATTTACCTTGATGAGGAGTAATGCATACCTGTCACTACCCATGATTTCCGAGACCTTCCCTGATTTTGCTCTGTACTTCATAAAAAGTTTAATTTACTGGTAAATCATTCAGGATTACAGATAGTTAATAAATCCACACATCAGAGATTTAATTTCTTTTTACCCAAGAATGCATGTTGATGCAAACAGTGTTACTGTATTCACTTTTAATTGAATCAGAGTAATATTTAAAATGGCTTTCTGATTTTGAGCCTTTATTCTGCTATTATTTAGGTCTATATTATATCCTCGAACGCTTAAAAAAGCAAACGCTGATTGATCGAACTTATTTTTGCGAAACTGCAAAATATTGAAACAGCAGAAACTCGATTTTTTTTCCTAGAGAAAGAATTCAGTTGTCCGTTTCTGTTGCTTCGGTATTTTCAGTGTTATGGTGGAAAGTTACTGGTCGGATTCAGGTAAGTGTGAAATTGTGTGGATGTGAGTGTTAGGGTGATTTAGGTGAGTTAGGGTTAGGGCTCGGGTTAGGTGTGTGTGCGATTGAGTGGACATGAGGGTTAGGGCGGATTTAAGTGAGTTAGGGTTAGGGAGCAGGTGAGGTGAGTGTGCGATAGTGATGGACCTTAGGGTTAGGGTTTGGGTTAAGGTAAGTGGGTAGTTAGTGGTGTGTGCATAGTTTAGTGTAGGGTTAGGTATCAGATTTTAGGTGTATGTGTGTGGATTTCTGTTTGTTTAGTGTGCTTGTGTTGTGTGTATGTGTTTTGGATCAGCAATTTTTTTTCCCTGGGAAAAGAATCACTGATCTGACAGTTCGAGGTTGTAAGATTTTGCTTAAATTAGGTCGATCAATCAGCGTTCGCTTTTTTAAGCATTCGATGATATAATATAGACCCTATTATTTTTGGCACTGAGTAGATCTCTTCAGCAATGAAGTTGAGAGTGATACTGTTTGGTGTCCTGCCAGTACTTATAAAACTACCTGAAAGAGAAAACCATCCCTGAAGATTGGGAGTGTCAGCTGCTCTTAAAAATCTGAGGTAAGCACCGAGATTGGTCACTCTGGACTGCTGATGTATAGTACTTACCTTGCTCACGTAAATTATCAGCTTTATACTAACAGGGTTATATCTGAGCCCTGTTAGGTTAATGAGCAAAATCAGAAAATTAGTACATTTTTTCTCATTTTTCCACAATTGGCAGCAGCTTTTGTGGGGCCCCCACACAGTCAATGATGATTAAGAGGGCCCATGCAACCACGGGTATTGCAAGTATCTAAAGCTGGCTATGTTAGTTTTAGTGTACAGAATGTCCCACAGAGTTTAATTAAGGCAGGGGCACTGTGTCAGTGGTAAAATATTTAATGGCATTGTGAAGGCTCTTACTTGATAAAACACTGTTAAATTAACCAGAAATATATTTTTGAATTTTAAGGTAGATATAAATAAAAGTTATTATTACCTATTAAGTATACAAGATTGCTGTACTAGCTTTTGTTGGTTTGACAGACATGGTACAACATATCTAGATAAAATAACTTGATATGGTTGGATGCCCCTCAGAAACAGAGGACCCCCAGCGACCACAGGGTTCGCTGGTGCCTAAAGCCGGCTATGGGCAAGACAAAGCAACACTTCACAGAGAATACTAGAGCAACAAAGAAACATTAAAATCTAAAGTTAAAACACATTAGTAAAACATTTACGAGAACAACCGGATAATCAAAACATTTAAATATGAAGTGTTGTAGAAAGTTTATAAAAGTACTTGATATGATTGTAATAAACTGACATTCTAAGAAATCACTGTATGGCAAAGTAAATTACTTTAAGGTGGACGTCATGGCAATAATTTGATACTATAAGATGTTACTGTGTGGAGATTGAGCTAAATGTATATGCTAGAGGGTACATTTTCCTTACACGATCTGTGCAATGAAACAAGTATACATGATTAATTAAAGAATAGCTGTTTTTCAAATACTGTATGATCTATTTCATTGCTGTTAATATGTAGCCTCAGTTTATTCAAATCTCCATTCAGGCAGGGTCAGTGGAAGAATCAGTTTGTCAGTTTTATATGCAGATGATGGCTAATTTATAACACTATTACAGGCTGTCAGGGTTGATACAGCTTTTGTAAAACATTTGTTTTGGTGTTATATTTGCATTTAATTAGTCATGTTCTGCAATTTTTAGCATAAAACAGTGGCACTCAATAAAGTGATCAAAATGTTGACTAGAAGTGTTTATTTAATGATGTAAATAGGTTTGTAGGTTCATAGGTATATACTAGGCTAATGACCACGGAGGCCTTTATAATCTTAGCCATGCAAGCCAATCCAATTGTTTTGCTATGTATCATGGGCATTTATTAGGAAGAAGTATGTTAGCTAGGAGGTTTGTAGAGGTTAGGTGTGTGTAGTGGAGTATGTTAGTTTGGGCATTACTGACAGTGTCTGTCTACCAGAGACATGGGGATCAGACCTGGGGTGAATTTCCAATTTCCCATCCATTGGTCAAGGTTATGCTTAATTAGTATTATGGATGGACTCTGCTTCACAAGGATGGGGAGCCTGTTCCAGAGCATGGGGATCCTCTGAGACACATATCTGTCTCACTAATATGTCTTATTCATGTCACAAGCCAAATTTAAATCCTTGGAGCTATTGGTTCTGATGTTGTTCATTATGCATATGTGCATAAGGTCTATTAGAGCAGGATTTGAGGATGCCTTGTATGGCAGGCATAGATTGCTTGTGAGTAACCTGTAGGAGACCGAATACAGAGATAGAGCATTAAAGTGATCCGTATATGACAATGTGTTTATACCCTGGATTCTTCTGATAAGGAACCTTTGTGGGCATTCCAACTGTTGTATATGTTTGGTCAGGTACATAACAAAGGGGGTCAGTATTCTCAATTATGGGTTTGATAAGGGCTGAATAAAGTGACGGTATGACTTCTTTGGACATGGATGCCATGCCCTTAGTTATAAGTTGGGTGACAGAGAATAATTTTCTTACTACTTTGGCAACATGTTAGTCAAAGGACAGATTACTGTCTACATATGTTCCAAGATCCCTAACTACCAGGTCAGCTATTAGGGGTGTCTTATTGATGGAGTAATTAGACTGGGTAGTCGTTTTCCGAAAAGGTACTATAATGCATTTCTGAGAATTGACTTTTAAACCATGACTTTGGCACCTGTCATTTGTCCGTGTTAGACTCTCTTGTAAGAGTCTGAGCTGAATTTGTCAGCATGAAATTCAACTATGTTGCTCTGCTCAGGGAATGTGGCATCACTGACCATCATTTCAGCACACTGATGTATCCTGCCTCTGAGGTTCTGGATATGGCTGCAGAAGGTCTTGAGGTTGTCTTTAGACTGTGAAGCCATCTTGACTTCATAATTGGCCTTGTTGGAATTAATTAGTACTCTTAGTTTCCTGTTTAGTTTACTTAGACATCTCCTATTTTTACAGGAGCTGTCCTTCCTGATTTTAGCTATGACTTTTTTCCATCTGTTATATACCCTATTAAGGTTAGGATTCCACCAGAATGGTTTGTTTATAGAGATTGTTTTGGGCTTCCTTCTAGTAAATACAGTGACCTCTATACAGTCATTTACATGGGTGTATAGGGTCTCTGTGAACAATTATGCATAGGGTGCTGTGAACTCAGGTTTGGAAGGGACATTGAATTTGGACAAACTATTGCTTAATAGCTTGCTTTGGGATACTTCTTAACTGTTACAGGGTTTTCTGGGGTTATCAAGTTGATTTTTATTTTGAAGGAGACAGCTTTGTGGTCTGATCTCAACAGTGAGGATATGACATGAGGGGGCTAAGGGTAGCACTCTCCCATAATAGACCAGTATGTTTGAATCTGTTGGGCATACACACTTTCTGGTCAAGGGTATTTGTGTTAATAAAGTCCAGGAATTGTGTCTGTTAGTATGTGACAGTGTATGTTTGCCAATCTATAGAGGGGTAATGAAAGTCTCCCATGAATAGCTTATTTGGTTTAATGGTGAGTGCCTCCAGTAGGTCTAGGTATGAACTATGGGATTCTAGGGACATAGAGGGTGACCTATAAGTTTACTATCAAAATTTCGAAACCTACTCCGTCGACTGTACTGTGGAACACGGAAGTTCGAAAACGGTAATATCGATGTAAAAAAAAACAATCTAGGGACAGGTTTTAACATGGGTCGAGGTAGGGGAGATGTTTGTAGTTCGGAATAATACTGAACACCTACCTTGACCCACGTTAAAACCCGTTCCTAGATTGTTTTTTTGACATCGATATTACCATTTTCGAACGTCCGTGTTCGACGATAGTACAGTCAACGGAGTACATTTCGAAATTTTGATAGTAAACTGACCTATAGCTTGTTAGAATATGGGATGGGGCTTTGTCTATGGTGATTTGTACATGGGTGAATTTCAGGACATTGTCCTGTTTACCCAACCTAGACTTATGCTTGCTGCTAATATATATCAAGATGTATGGCTACATACGTAGTCTAAAATGGTAGGACCCAGACATGTGCAGAACTAGTGACCGACGGTATCACACACACTGACCCCACAGAGATAGCAAACCTGCAAGTGGATAGGTTTGGCAAAAATTTCACCTCCCATCCCCTCCAAATCTATCACAAACCTTGGCTCAAACTTCCCCCCAGCCTAGATATCTGAAGAACAGGCTCTATGGGACTAGACAGCATCCCAGACTGTCTTCTAAACAGGCTAAAATAATGAACTAGCATCAGCATTAAGTATCCTTTTCAATCATAGTCTAACCACAGGCTTTGTTCCCACAGAATGGAGAACGGCAACAGTTATTCTCATCCACAAAGTTGGCCTAGCAACAGACCTGGGGAATTACAGACCAATACGCCTGACCAGCCTCATCTGTAAGGCCATGGAACGCATCATTATAGACCTTATAAATAAAGACATAGGTGACCTCCAAACCCTGGATCCTACCCAGTTTGGGTTTATTAGAGGCAGATCCTGCCTGTTAAATCTTGTGTTTTTTCAAAAATATAACCAATTCCATTGATGAGGGCAAATCTGTGCACACAACATACTTCAACTTGGCAAAGGCTTTCAACACAATCCCACACTTGGGCATTACCAATAAATTTAAACTGAATGTAAACCCCTTCATTGAAAGATGGCTTGCTAACTGGCTCACAAACTAGACGCACACTATCAAAGTGGGTGACACCACATCAACCAGCAGACCAGTTACCAGTGGGATGCAACAGGGGTCAGTGCTGCACCCCCTTACTGTTTGATATATCCTTTTCAGAAGTTCAGGTCAAAACTATGGGGTTGTGGCTGACCAAGTTTGCAGATGACTGCAAACTGGGTGCAATTATTGAATCCCCAAATGATATCAGTATACTCCAGGAGGGTCTTATGCAGACCAATGACTGGTGTCTTAGTCACAGTTTCAAATTGAATGCAAAGAAATGCATCATCATTGCCTTCAGCACAAAAAATGCCCCTACACACTATAAAATCAACAACAATACCCTAAGTACCGACAAAGTGGTAAGGGACTTGAGTTCAGAAGTTGACCATGACCATAACTTTGACCACCATGTGTCTACTGTAGTAAGGAAGGCTTTCTACATAGTACACTTGATTAGTAGGAGCATAGCCTCAAGAGCAAAATAATTTATAACCCCTCTATACTCAGCACTATTCTGGCCCATAATTGAGTATAATGCCCCATTCGGCATGTACTGTACAAAGCACCTGCAGCAATTGGAGAAACCTCAGAGGTTTCTAACAAAGAAGATCAAGGGACTCTAGCACGTGCCATACACAGACAGACTAAAGTCCTTGTCACTTTATTCTGTATCATATAGACTTCTTAGGGGAGACTTATGCCTGGCTTACAGAGCAATCTCAGACCCAAACCTAATGAACTTGCTGCATTTCCATAAATCAAATGGGAATAGGGCCACCTGTTCCAGGGACCTGCAACTTAAATAGGACATGCTGGAGGGACAGATTTATCTCCCTGCAATTGCCACATCTTTGGAATAGGCTACCTATTCAAGTGAAACAGAGCACATCTATGACACTGTTCAAAAGGAACCTGGATGAGTGGATGGGCCACCATAAATTCTTACCAGGAATAGCACCCACAACCCTCCTAGACATGGGCAGTCATTACTAAAATGCAGTCTTGGGTATTAACTAACATTTCTATGGCATTACATTGGGATGAAATGGTTAGGCTTGAAATGACCTCTGGGTCGATAGCCTATTAATCTCCTATGATCCTATGAGACTCCTCCAGCTTTTCTCCTTGTCTGTGCAGGTGATGGTCTCAATATATGGAAGGCACTGAAACCTTGTACTACCAGAGTACTTTCTGTGAATTTAAACCATGTGTCAGTAATGGCATGGATGTCTATATTCTCCAGAGTAAGGAGAGCTTGCATAGCATGAAATTTCTTGTTTAGGCTACAGGCATTCACCTTTAGGTTTCTTTAGGTTTTATTTGCAATGTTGGTAGGCTTATCAATTTGGCATTGCCTAAAAAGGCTCCAAGGGGAGAATCAAGTTTTATCCAGGTTTCAGAAGCCTAGTGGTGACAGGCGCAGACCATCTTTTGCAAAGCAATGTGGTTTATTAACTATGTCCTCCCATGCTGACACATATTGATTCCCCCAGGAAAGACACTAAGCTAATTATTGAAGTCAATCATCTTTTGTTCATACAATGTCATCAACCTTGCTGAAGGTAAAATGCTGCACAATGCAAGGCACATACCTGCCTGAGACACATATTCAGAGAGATCAACAATGTCTCTCTTGGTATGGAATAGGGAAGGATGTCTCACTCATTAATGCCCACATAGATTATGATAGAATCATACTGGTACCTCTGGTGTAGTGACTTCAGTGTATGCGTAACTTGGTAGATCCTGGCTTCAGATAAGCAACTAATCATTACCGTATCCTTGTTCAGTCTGGTTAGTGGGGCATCTGTGTGTCATATAATGGAGTTCCCTATGACAATAGTGCTGAGTAATGTATTTGCTTGTCTTGTGGACTTTGCTCTTAGGGCTCTGCTGGGTGTAGGCATATGTGTGGCATTTGGTGTTGCTTTTGGTAAGTGCTTTAGAGTTTACTGAGGATAAGCATCACCATTTATAGGCTTAAGAGGTATTTGAGGGTTGGGAAGATTGCTTTTTAGTGTCTCAGCATAAGTTGATCTATATGAATGGTGGATATAGAGTGTGTGTGCTCTTGACAGCCTTGTTTGTATGCAACAAGTTCTTTATCTCCAGTGAAATTGTGTATGTGCATCTCTTGCATACTTTGTTTCTTTCTTTAAGGATTAAATGATTGTCTGTGAAAATGAGACAACTGTTACACTGTCTCAGGATGCCCATATCTACTAAGCTAGCTATGGAGACATTTGGAAATTGGGGTCTACTTTAGGACCTCAAAAGTTTAATAGCTGGAATGCATATGGATCGAACCATATGCAACTAACTATTAAACAATCAAAGTCCAAAAAAAAAAATACACACAAAAAAATTTTTTAACTAGTGTAGGTCCCCCCACCCCCTGCTACTTAAATATACCAACTCTGAGATCGCACTACATTGAAGTAAACGGAAATTTCCACCTATGGAGATTTTTGCACTATCGGTGTACTGGTGTTGAGAATATTGTAATATCGTATTTGATATTCCCAGACTTCGAGCACATAAAGTAGACCCCTGTTTGGCATTAGACTTGGTTAGATTTGCTACAAGGGCTGTTTAATGTGCAAACTAGCTGCTCTAAGCTTGTTTCCTCACAATGGCTTTGTTTAAGTCAATCTATGTGGGCATCCCAGAAAACAATCCTCCACACAACTCTAACCTAAAATTCTCCCCCATAGCCATTGCCACAATAAAAAACTTTTACTTAAGCTTAAACCCTGTACTCTAGTTACAAATTTCAGTTCTAAGGTAGTTTTATAGATAACATTTACTTTCTGGGTGTTTTTACCTGTACAGAGCACTACTAACCTCTGGATGTAAAAGAAGAAAGATTACTTGCAAGTATAATACAACAGCAAAACAACTTAAACTACATTGGCAATGCAATTTCAAGTATAAGTGACCTTGATAATGATTTAAAGGCAAAATTAACAAATAGGAAAAATAAAGCAGTAGCACTCTAAACTGTTAACTGAAGTGCAAAACGATAAAATAAATGCTTATCTGCCAAGGATGGAACAGGATAAACTCTCAGAGTGTGGTGAAGGCATCTGAAGGTGTCAAGCAGGTGGGAGCTGTGGAAAAATCAGCAGAAGACAATTTGTAGTAAGGGGGGGGGTCTACTCAAAAACATAAACCTTTACAACTTCTCCCAACTAATTGAAGACATCACCAGACCCCACAAAAATAACATTTGGGGCTCCGCAATAGACTGGATATTAGTGTCCCAACCTAATAATAACATCACTGCAGGCATACTACCTAATGCGATTAGCTACCACCACCCAGCATATATCCTACGCAAAACTACCCCAACCCCAGGGCAACACATATACAAATCAACCAGAAATTTGACTAAGTTCCAACCATCCATATTTAATGCAACCTTAGATAAACTAAATTGGGACCCGCTCAAATTCCTGCCACTTAATGAGGCTGTTGAGTTCTTTAACTCAACATTCCTAGACATCCTAAATAGGCAAGCACCCCCCTGCCAAAAACAAATAAAACATAACCATTCAAGCTGGCTCTCAAAATCCACCAAAGAAGTTATGTCCACAAGGGATAAAATCTGGAAATCATAGCAGAAAAACAAAGACCCTATAAGTCTAATAGAATACAAACAACTCTGTAACCAGGCAAAATGTCTAATAACCAATGATAAAAAAGCTCACTGCCTCCACCTACAAAGCCAACATAAAAATAATCCCAAAAATTTCTGGTCCTCCATCAGCCATCTATCACATCCAGGTTTTCAAAGCAACCCATCCCCTGACCCACACAAAATCTTTACCGAACTTGCCACCCTCTTCAATTCCTACTTCATTGACACTATGGCTAACCTAACCATCACCTTTCCTAAGGTTACCACCACCAAGACAGCTAATGACCAAACCATCCCAGAAAACAATCCTCCACACAACTCTAACCTAAAATTCTCCCCCATAGCCATTGCCACAATAAAAAACTTTTACTTAAGCTTAAACCCTGTACTCTAGCCCTTGACAATCTACCCCCACACTTCCTGCAGCTAGCTGCAAACTCTATAGCTTATCCCATCAGCATACTCATTAACAGATCGATTAAAGAGTCCCTTGTCCCAGACATCTGGAAAAAAGCATTCATTCTCCCTTTACACAAAGGCAGCACCAACACAGACACCACAAACTTTCGACCCATAGCTATTCCCTCACCCCTCTCTAAAATACTGGAAAAATGTGTCTATGCCCAACCCCTCAACCACCTGCTTGAAAATCAAAATCTGTCACCCAATCAGCATGGTTTCAGACCAGGGCACAGCACCACTACAGCCCTCCTCTCCTTCATTGATACAGTTAACCAGGCTCAGGATTCTGGTAAAATAATCACTTCTCTTTTCCTCGACCTCTTTAAAGCTTTCAATACCATTTCCCACACTATCCTCCTCTCTAAACTATCCACCCTCCACATTTCCCCACCTACTCTATGATGGTTCAATAGCTATCTCTCCAACAGGCAGCAATCCACTGAATGGCAACAGTCTTACTCTCCCTTCCTCAATACTTCCGCAGGGGTACCCCAAGGCTCCATACTTGGTCCTGTCTTATTTAGCATCTTTATTAACAACTTTCACACCACTCTCCCACAATGCTCAGTAATCCAGTATGCTGATGACTCTACAATAATATGCACTGCAAATTCCAGCTCTGAACTCCAGCAGATCACCCAGAATGCCCTCACCTCTACTGAATCTTGGATGCTTAACAATCATCTTGCCCTAACTCCAAAAAAAAAAAAAAAACTAGTAATTTTTACCCCTAAGAAAACCACTCCCCTAGATAAAAACTTTTCAGTATACAAGCCCAAGACAATACCACTATAGAAGTTGTCCCACATACTAAATTACTAGGCATTATTATAAATGAAAACCTAAACTTTGACCTACACAAACAGTAACATAAAAAAAAAAACACACCAAAAGCTTGGTATGCTGTACAGGCACCAACACTTTCTTAGCCTCTCTACTAGACAAACCCTTGCAACTACGTTTTTATTACCCTCTCTTCTTTATGGTGTCCCTCTCCATACTACTATCCAAAATTCTACAAAATCCAAATTTGATATGTGTTACAACAGAATACCCAAATTTGCCATCAAGGCCAAATTCTCATCCCACCACTGTAACTCACTGAAACAATTAGGCTGGTTGGAACCCCCCCACCATCTCTCATTCACCCAGCCAACTACAGCACACAAAATAATCTACAGACCCACAGATTGTGCTGCTCTCTCAACTCAACTTGCCAAATACCAACCCAGCAGGCAACTAAGATCTAAAAATCATCTACTACTAAAAGTAAAAAAAACTACCTTACCAGCTGGTCAAGTTCTCTACTCCTTCACTGTCGCCAGACTATGGAACCCGCTTCCTCCTTCTGTAAGAAACATGGGCAACACCACCACCTTCAAACAAATACTGAAAAATCATCTCAACTCTTTCTGGCTGTGTACCTGCTCTATAATCTAACCTCTTCCTTCTTGTATTATAACTAAATTCCTATACTTTTTACTACTAGTGACTGATGATACTTTCTCCATATTTATTATTTTTTTTCTTTCATCACTTGTTGATACTGGTACAATAATGCTGATTAATTTATCTCCGTTTTTACCACTCTGAATTCATCTGGCAACCAACTATATTCCTGCTTTTATGTATATATTCTGTATTTGTTACTGTAATCAAACCAACTAAATTCCTAAGTTATGTATATATTCTGTATATATTACTGTAACCACTATGTGTAACACTGTTTCTACTTCTGTACCAATTAATTTTTTTTCTGCATCTATGCTCTTGTTGGAGCTTTTCTCCCCTGGCTTCCACCGAAAATGGGCTCTTTTATTCCCAGTGGACTTTCCCAGTAAACAAATGCAATAAATAAATAAATAAATAAAATTAATTAAATGCAATACTTGTTTGCTGGGTGGGCACTTAGTATTATGGATATATGGAAAACAATGTGTGGGAAGGTACATAAACAAGTTACATAACAGACAATAGCAATAAAAGGGGAGAGAGAGAGACTTTGGATGTCAGATTACCATCAGGGGTGCAAGCCGGAGACAAAGCCTTTTAAAACCACAGCAAGATGAGGATGGGATGGTTGAAAATAATTCAGAGTGGAGCCATAGTCCTATTTTAAGAATTTCAGAAACTTTCAGCTTAATGTCAGACTCAAAAAACAGAGCAAAAACAGCAGCAAGGCAAACCACTGGAATGCAACTTTAAACATGTATATACAGCTATAAAAAGTACTGTAGCACAAATCCTGGAGCAGAATTTACAATACTGCCACTACTGCAATCCTACCATAGACTAAGGCATCAGACTACTGGATTGTAACTTTGAGCAGGAATATACAGCTATAAAAAATACTAAAGCACAAATTCTGCAGCAGAATTCATTATATTGCCACTACTGCAATCCAATCCCAAAATAAGGCATCAGACTATGCAGATATTTATAAGTAATGCTGTAATAAATTACTAAATAAGGCTCAAATCTGGCAGTAGATCATAGTACTGCCACAACTCTGTATGAAGCTATAAGACTGCTGCCCAAAATATAAAAAATTACCTTTTACATATAATGCTACACATTGAAATAGAAGTGACAATTAATTGTAGCTTTTTTGTGTTAGCATCTAAACTCTGAATCCACTTCATCTAATATAAAAAACTGTAGTACTTTGAGTTCAAAACTTCACTTACATACAATGTCATCAACCTTGTTGAAGGTAAAATGCTGCTCAATGCAAGGCACATACCTGCCTGAGACACATATTCAGAGAGATCAACAATGTCTTTCTTTGTATGGAATAGGGAAGGATGTCTCACTCATTAATGCCCACATAGATTATGATAGAATCATACTGGAACCTGTGGTGTAGTGACTTCAGTGTATGCGTAACTTGGTAGATCCTGGCTTCAGATAAGCAACTAATCATTACCGTATCCTTGTTCAGTCTGGTTAGTGGGGCATCTGTGTGTCATATAATGGAGTTCCCTATGACAATAGTGCTGGGTAATGTATTTGCTTGTCTTGTGGACTTTGCTCTTAGGGCTCTGCTCAGTGTAGGCATATGTGTGGCATTTGGTGTTGCTTTTGGTAAGTGCTTTAGAATTTACTGAGGATAAGCATCACCATTTATAGGCTTAAGAGGTATTTGAGGGTTGGGGAGTTTGCTTTTTAGTGTCTCAGCATAAGTTGATCTATATGAATGGTGGATATAGAGTGTGTGTGTTTTTGACAGCCTTGTTTGTATGCAACAAGTTCTTTGCCTCCAGTGAAATTGTGTATGTGCATCTCTTGCATACTGTGTTTCTTTCTTTAAGGATTAAATGATTGTCTGTGAAAATTAGACAACTGTTACACTGTCTCAGGATGCCCATATCTACTAAGCTAGCTATGGAGACATTTGGAAACTGGGGTCTACTTTAGGACCTGAAAAGTTTAATAGCTGGAATGCATATGGATCGAACCATATGCATCTAACTATTAAACAATCAAAGTCCAAAAAAAAAAATACACACAAAAAAAGAATGTTAACTAGTGTAGGCCCCCCCCCCCCACCACACCCCCTGCTACTTAAATATACCTACTCTGAGATCGCACTACATTGAAGTAAATGGAAATTTCCACCTATGGAGATTTCTGTTTACATTTTCGATGCTTTGCACTTTCAGTGTACTGGTGTCGAGAATATCGTATTCGATATTCTCGGACTTCGAGCACATAAAGTAGACCCCTGTTTGGCTGCTAGCTGTAAATGCTCCTGCAACAGTCATCCAATATAAGCTCTTCCCTTTACTATGCACACAATTAAATATATATTCCTTACTTTTAGTCTGCCCCATCTGTTTCAGACACCCATAAATCACTAACTCCATGTTTCTTTTACTGCTTCTCCCCCTTTAGTCTTGTGAAATTATTCCTTCTTTGTACCATTCGTCCATATTTTATTTCCACTTCAACCTGTCTCTGTTCTTTAACCCCACCTCTTGTATATTTTTATAAATATTGTCATTATCATGATTGTCAGCTGCAGTCATGCAAAATCAGAGTAATCCTTCTTTTGTATTTTTGTCAATATCTATTTGCTTTTGCATTTGTACACTATTCACATCACCGCTTCTATATTTAATAGAAACTGCATGTATTTTTATACTGCTATACAATTTTAACTTTGTTCTTGCTACACTATCCTAAATTGGGTCTGAAAAAGGTCTACTGAGATCAGTGCCCTACCCTAGTAAACAAATTCAAATAAACAGTCAAAGATTTTTGCAAGAGTCTACTAGTTCTCAAATTAGTACTGCAAACGTTTACACCGGGTGTGAAGAAATGTGTGAAATCTCTTAGCATATGCTATGTAGCCTTAGGTTCATAGATTAGTTTTTGAACCACTGCCTCTCCTGCAGCTTGACTGCTGTAACCTCACACTGCATGTTTTTTTCCTACTACTAATATTTATTTTACTATCGGGTTCCTTGATCTGGTCTTAGCTCTGCTAGGGGTGGATTTCAGTCACTGAACTTCAAAACACAAGAGGTTCAAACATTGTTTATAACTTGTAAGAAGTAAATTATAATGGCAGTAATGAAAGCCTTTCTCAGCAATTCAAGTTTTCCAGCCCTTATGATTGTTCTTGCTGGGAACTGATGTACCTTTTCAAGTTGTTTCATGTGGCCTGTTTTAAGGTTGAAAAGATTGTATTCTATTATGGGTTGAATTGGTGAGTTCATAGGATGTTATTAGGCTAATGGCCCTAGAGCCCTGACAAGCCTAGCCCTATATTTATCCTGAGGTACCCCAGTTTTCAGTGGTTAGGTGAGTGATGTTTTCAGAGGTAAGGGTCTATGATAGTTAATACCAACTTCCTCCATACATGAAGGACATGGGTGCCACCCAGTAGTGAATTTGCAGTCACCCATCCATTAATCTAAGTTGCATTTGAAGAAGGTCAGGGAGGGGCTCTGTTTCACATGAATTTGAAGCTTGTTCCAGAGAAGTGGCAGTCTCTGGAAGATGTATGTATCTATCTCTCCAATATGACCTGTTCATGTCAGAAGCTAGGCTAAGATCCCTGGAGTGAGTGACCCTCGTACAGTTTGATTTACGAATGTTTAGCTTTTCCATCAGGGCTGGGTGAGAGACTGCCCTGTAAGCTAGGCACAGGTCACCCCTTAGCAGCTTGTAAGAGAGAGAATACAGTAACAGGGCTTTCAGTCTTTCTCTGTAAGACTTGTTTTGCGTACCGTGTAATTTCTTGGTGAGAAACTTCTGTGGTCTCTCCAATTATTGCAGCTGTCTGGTGAGGTACATCCAAAATGGAGCATTGTACTCAATTACTGGTATGATGAGGGCCGAGTATAATGGGATTATAGCATCCTTAGATCTAGATGTGATGCTTTTACTTATATGATGTACCACACAGAAGGATTTCCTTACTATTGTGGATATGTGGTGGTCAAAGTTCAGATTGCTATCAACCTGAGTACCCAGATCACATACTACTAGGTCTACACTTGGGGGGGTGCTATCTATAATGTAATTAGCAGAGATGTAAGCTTTCCCAAAGGGAGTAATAATGCACTTTTTGCATTTAGCTTTAATCTGTGGCTTTGGCAGCAATCATTTGTCTGTATTAACCCTGTCTGCAGTATATTAACATTGCTGGAGGACTCAATGATTGCTCTCAATTTGCAATTGTCAGCAAACTTGCTAAACCACAGATCATCCAAGTTTGCCTTTACTTCTGAGAAATAAATTCCAAACAGTAAGGGGCCTAGCACAGAATCCTGTGGTACGTCACTTGGTGAATAGTCTTTTGCTAGAGTTGAAGTCACCCACTTCTTTGGCAGTATGTGTCCTGCTTGAGCCAGTTGGCTGTCCATCTGGTAATGTAAGGGTTCATTCCCAACTGAAAGAGTTAGTCTATAATACCTATGTGGGAGATTGTTTCAAATGCCTTGGTTAGGTCAAGATAGGTGGTATGCACTGTCATTCCCTTGTCCAGGGCCTTTTTTACTTTCTTAAAGAAGTCAACCATGTTTAACAGGCATGTTCTACCTTTAATAAATCCAAACTAGGTTTGGTCCAGAGTTTAGAGATTACATATGTCCTTGTTAATAAGGTCCATAATGATTCTTTCCATGGACTTGCAAATGAGGCTAGTCAAGCTTACGGTCCTATAATTCCCAGAGTCGGTTGATGGTCCCCCTTTGTGCAGAGGGATTACTGTTGCTGTCCTCCATTCTTCCAGAATCATACCAAGTCCACAGGCTATGAATAAACAAAGATCCAAGTGGGTCTGCTAGGTCATATTTTAAGTTGTTTAAAAGGCAACCTGGGATGTTGTCATTGATGTCGTGTTTCTGATCTTGGGGAGTGCAGAGATGACTTGCTCTCTTGAGAGAATAGTTGAGGAATGCTGGCAGGTAGAATTTGGGGGATGACTGGAGGGGACAGGTGGGTGAGGTTTGCTCCAAATCTGCCATCTAGCAGGTTGGCTATTACCTCTGGTAGAGTATGGGTGGAGCCATCCATAAATAGACTTAAAAGTAAAAGAAAAAGTCATGGACATTCAGAATTTCCATTTAACTGAAACACCTGATATCCTTAAAGGGTAATTTGCATATATCCCATGTTATCTCTGATACAAGAGGTTTAAGGTATCACACAGTGGAAAGTCTAACTTTATAGGTTCATAGGTAGGAACTAGGCTATCTGTCCGAGGGTATTTATAAGCCTAGCTAGAGTGTGTCAGCTTTCGCCGCCCCATTGATTAATTAACTGATCCTCTGTCAAGCGGAGCCAATGAAGTGATCCAGGGGTGTATTTTCTGTTACCCATCCATTCATCAAGGTTTCTCTTGAAGAGTGTTAGTGAGGGGCTCTGCCTGATGTAGCTTGGAATTTTGTTCCGAAGCATGGGGAGTCTGTGACAGGAATCTATCCCACTAGCATGTTCTATTTATTGTTGTGGTGAGGTTTAGCTCACTAAAGTGCGTGGCTCGCAGTGACTTGGATTTCTTTAGGTGGAGCATGGAGCGTGTCCATCAATTCTGAGTTGGACATGGCTTTGTAAGTCAGGCAGAGATCACCTCTGAGCAAGCGATATGCCACTGAGTACAGCCTGAGTTTTTAGGACATATGTTTGAGACCAGTAATCCTCCTGGTGAGGTACTTTGTGGTCTTTCCAGCTGTTGGAAGTGTCTTGTGAGGTACATCCCAAATGGGGCATTGTACTCTATGATGGGTCTAATGAGTGACGAGTAGAGGGGCACTATAACCTCTTTATTTCTAGATGCAAACCCTTTAGTAATTAGATGGGCCACATAGAAGGATTTCCTAACTACTTTGGCAATATGATTGTCAAATGAGAGATAACTATCTACCTGGGTCTCCAGATCTCTTATTACCTCTTCTGTATTAAGGGGGCTGCCACCTATGTGGTAATTCATAGGTGTTTTGTTTTTCCCAACAGGATGGCTATGCATTTTTTGGCATTTAGCTTGAGGCCATGACTTTGACACCAGGTGTCCATCTCAGTAAGGCTCTTTTGGAGGATGTCCATGTCAGCCAATTATGGCTCCCAGTTTGCAATCATCGGCGAACTTGGTTAACCATAGTCCTCCTGTGTTTTCCTGTACTTCTGAGAAGTATATGACGAACAGTAGGGGTCCCAGGACCGAGCCTTGAGGGACACCACTTGTGACTGTTTTAGAGTCGGACCTGGAGACCGCTATTCTTACTGTGTGAGTTCTGTCTGTAAGCCAGTTGGCAACCCATCTCGTGACATAGGGGTTTATGTTCAGGCTGGTGAGTTTTTCTGTAATACCCGAGTGAGGAATTGTGTTGAAAGCCTTGGCGAGGTCAAGGTAGGCTGTGTGAACCACCTTTCCCTCGTCTATGGCCTTGGTGACTGCCAACCAGGTTTAGTAGGCATAATCTGCCCTTAACAAAGCCAAACTGGGTCGGGTCAAGTGTTTTGAGGTTCCCAATGTCTTTGTTAATGAGTTCCATGATGATGCGGTCCATAGCCTTACAGATCAGGATAGTAAGGCTTGTGGGGCGATAGTTACCAAGGTCAGTTGTGGCCCCTCCTTTGTGGAGAGGAATAACCGTTGCTGTGCGCCATTCTATGGGCACGTAGCCTGTGGAGAGGCTGAGGTTGAACAGTGTGTTTAGGTGGGAGGTTAGTTCGTTGTGTAGTTCATGCAAGACACAGCCTGGGACACCATCTGGTCCCATTGATGCTGTGTTTTTAGCTTTTGAAAGGGCTATTTTCACCTGTGCGTCTGTGATTTTTGGGGCACTACACTTTTCCGGTATTGTTGTGAGATCTTTTGGAGGTGAGAGAGGGGTGACGTTTGCACTGAATCTATCTGCCAGGATGTTGGCAATATCAGTAGGTTCAGTAAATTTTGTGCTATTTTGCACTAGTTCAGTGCATATCTGCGAGTTGCCACATAGATTCTTAACATAGCTAAAGAAGGCTTTGTGGTTATCTTTTGAATCCTTGGCTATTTTTCTTTCGAAGTTAGCCTTGGATGATTTCATGAAGGACCTCAGTTTCTTACTGATACTGATCAGGGATGTCTTTCCTTCTTGGGATTTGCTTTTTTTTTAACTAGTTTCCTCCTTCTATTGTATAGCCTGTTTATTGCAGGGGTCCACCAAACTGGTTTCCTTCTCTTAGAGGAGTGAGTCTTGGTTTTGCTAGGGATGGCACGATCCAGGTAGTAGGTGCTCATAGAGTGCATTTGTAAAGGTTTCTGCATCTTGGGCAGTGTTATCCTTTAGCGTGGGGGCTGTGAAACTTACCACTTCTGTCTTAAGTAAGGTGAAGTTTGTTTTAGAAAAGTTTTTTACTGTGGTTTCCTTAGTTGGGGGTGGTGGTGGGGTGTGGACATCCAGAGTGATTAGTTTATGGTCTGATCTAACCAGTGACGGGTTGACCTCTGGTGTGGAACACCTGTTGCCCATGTTGGTGATGACCAGGTCCAATATGTTTTCACCTCTGGTAATGGAGTTTACCAGCTGATCCAGGGCATTTGCATTGATGAATTCCAGGAAGCGCTGGGCCTGGGAATTTGTACTCGAGTAGTTTTCCCAGTGAATGGTAGGGTAATTGAAATCGCCCAATATCAGCGTGTTTGGTAGAACCTTCATGTTTTCCAGTGTCTCCAGAAAGATGGAGTAATGGTCCTGGATCATGGAGAGTGATCTGTAGCAGGCCACAATTTGCATTGCAGATTTGCCCGATGTTAGTTGCACATGGATGATCTCAGAGGTATCATGCTGTGCCACTAACCTGGAGGTGTAGGTATCCTCGATGAATATGGATACACCCCCTCTTTTTGTGTTTCGGTCCATGTTCTGTGGCCGAAATGTGTGGTATGAGTTGTAGCCTGGTAGTGCTGGGGTGCTCTCTGGAGCCTTGAACCAGGTTTCAATTACTGCACAGATTTCGATGTTCTCCATACTGAGGAGTGCTTCGAGCATGTGCATTTTGAGATTTAAACTCCTGGCGTTTAGTAGCATAACCCTCAGTTTTTTGTTAATTGTGCTGTTTATGGAGGTGGGTTTGACTTTTGAGTCTTGCCTAAAAAAGGCACTATGGATGCAGCAAGAGCCTTGGCCACTATTCGAAAGCCTAGGGGCGACAGGTGCAAGCCATCTCTTGCCAAGCAACGCAGCTTGTCTAGCATGTCGTCCCAGGCTGACATACACTGGATCCCTTTTGAATGACACCAGAAGCTTAGCCAATTGTTGAAATTGATCATTTTTTCTTTATACTGTGGTATCATTCTTGGTGAGGGCAGGATGTTACTCAGGGTCAGGGTCATACCAGCCTGGGCTACATGATCAGAAAGCTCTTCCATGTCTCTTTTCATGTAGTCCAGGAAGGTACATCTCAGGTCATTCACACCAACATGAACAATGACAGAATCATATTTGTACTTGTTCTGGAGTGAAATGCTTGTGTTATGTGGCAGATTTTGTCTCCTGACAGGCAGCTAACAGTAACCTTCTGCTTGTCCAGCCTAGTGAGTGGGATGTCAGTGTGTCTGACTATAGAGTCACCTATTACTAGTGTGCTAGGTATGTTATTTTGCCTTAAGAGCTGTGATTGTGTGGCACACTGATTTTGTATTTTATGTGTTGTTTGGTTTGTGATGGGAAGTGCAGGTTGTTTGGGTGTCTGCTTTGGAGGTCTCTGATGCTTTTGCAGGTTTTTATTTAGAGCCTCTGAGTATGATTTTGTGTATTTATGTGTATTTTTTGCCAGTGTTTTAGTAGGTCTGTGTGCGGTTGGAGTTGTGGTGCAAGTGTTAACCTTCTCCTCTTGACTGTCTGTTCCAGTCTTGGGTAGAGACAGCTTAGCTTTCAGTTTGGCTGTATAATTGCATCTCTCACATATGTTAGTGTTTTGTGGTAGGAGGAGAGGGTTGTCTGTGTACATGAGGCAGTTGTAACATTGCCTCAGGATACCCAGATTCACCAGCTAGACTGGAGAGTGCACCGAAAGTTGCCCTTTGGTCATGCCTGAATAGTAGGGTAAGCTGCTTAGTCACTTGGTTGGTGAGGGGTGAATAAAGAGCCTTGCCCTGCTGGGCAATCAATGTCAGGGTATATTAGTGCTTGCTATTAGGTCTGAGCAAGTGCTGGGCTGTAAGATGTTTTTTGAGTGCGTAGGTTGAGAGTTAGACTAGTTTCAAGGGAAAAACTGAAGAGGAGACTTAGTGGAGCCGGGAATAATTTAACCGTAGCTAACTGGCACTGCCTGGTGCGCAAAACCGTGCAAATGTGGTTTTTATAGTAGGGAAATGAAAGAGATAGAAATTAGCCCAAAATGACCAATAAACTACTAACTTCTGTGCTGGAACCACTCCTCCAGGGACAAATAGGTTGCTCAAAGCTCCCCTCTCTCACAGGTGAACAGAGAAACTTCCTTCTATCCAAGTAAGGTATGGGTAACTCAGAAACTAGTATCACAGCCCTGAATTCAGCACTAGCCTGAAAACTGGACTATACTAGCTTAGAAAGGTGGGAACAGCCCTGAATTCAGCACTAGCCTGAAAACTGGACTATACTAGCTTAGAAAGGTGGGAAACAAGGAATTCTTTTGTTTTTTTTTTGTTTTTTTGAAAAGATAGGGCAAAACGGTAAAAAATACACTTAAAACAGCTTTAAACGACTACAAACGATCAGAAAAGGCTATCACACTTTAGTGTGTAGCCTACAACAGTTAAACAAATTATTTAAACAAAAAACAACCTTTTAAAAGTGCAGGCAGTCAAATAAGTACAATATGTGAAAAAAACAAGCTTTTAAATCACAATAAACACTGGAAAATCTGCGTTTAGGCAAGAGACAGTTAAGTACAGCAAGAAAGTACAGAAAACTGATATTTAATCACTCCAAAGTCTCTCTCCTAAGCTAGAAGGCTTGTATCAGTTTAAGGCTTTCTAGTGCTACCCAGTAGGTTAGTTACAGGAACGATGGGAAACAAGCGCAGATGCGGTCTTTTAAACCAGAAAGTTGAAAGAGACGGACAAACTATCCAAATGGTCAATAAACTACAATTTCTGAGCCAAAAACCTCTCCTGTCATGGTAGACAGGCTACCTAGTGCTTACCACTCCCACTGATAAGCTAGAATGCTTTCCTCCAACACAGAAAGGCTTGCGGGGCTCAGAAGCTTACCAACAGTCCTGGATACAGCAACTCTGTATCTGGACTAGGCTAGTTACAGGAAAGGTGGGAAACAAGCACAAGTGCGGCTTTTAAACCATAACTTTGAAAAAGATGGAAAAAAAACTGCCCAAATGGCCAATAGCTACAATTTCTGGGTCAGGAACCACTCCTCTTATGGTAGATAGGCTACCTAATGCTTACCACTCCCACTGATAAGCTAGAAGGCTTCCCTCCAACACAGAAAGGTTTGGGGGGCTCAGAAGCTTACAAAGAGTCCTGGAATACAGCAAATCTGTACCTGGACTACAGCAAATCTGTACCTGGACTTAAATAGTCACAAGAAAGATGGGGAACAGGTACAAACGTAGGCTTTTAAGCCAGCAAGTTGAAAGAGATGGAAAACTGCTCAAACAGCCAAATAAACTACAATTTCTGAGCCAAAACCCACTCTTCCCATGGAGGATAGGCTACCTAGTGCTTACCACTCCCACTGATAAGTTAGAAGGCTTTCCTCCAACACAGAAAGGCTTTGGGACTCAGAAGCTTACTAACAATCCTGGATACAGCAACTCTGTAACTGGACTAGGCTAGTTACAGGAAAGGTGGGAAACAGGCACAAGTGTAGCTATCAAACCAGAAAGTTAAAAGAGATGGAAAAAAACTGCTCAAACAGCCAGTAGCTACAATTACTGGGCCTGGGACCACTCCTCTTGTGATAGATAGGCTACCTGATCCTTACCACTCCCACTGATAAGCTAGAAGGCTTCCCTCCAACATGGAAAGGCTTTGGGGGCTCAGAAGCTTACAAAGAGTCCTGGATACAGCAAATCTGTACCTGGACTAGACTAGTAACAGAAAAGGCAGAAAACAAGTGCAAACACAGGCTTTTAAATCAGAAGGTTGAAAGAGATGGAAAAGCTTCCCAAACGGCCAATAAACTATAATTTCTGGGCCAGAAACCACTCCTCCTGTGGTAGATAGGTTACCTAGTGCTTACTACTCCCACTGATAAGCTAGAAGGATTCTCTCCAACACAGAAGGGCTTAGGGGGGGCTCAGAAGCGTACCAACAGTCCTGGATACAGCAAATCTGTACCTGGATTACACTAGTTACAGGTAAGGCGGGGACCAAACACAAAACGGGCTTTAAACCAGAAAGTAGAAAGAGATAGAAAAACTGCCCAAATGGCCATTGAACTACAATTTCAGAGCCAGCACCCACTCTTCCCATGGTAGATAGGTTACCTAGTACTTACCACTTCAACTGATAAGCTAGAAGGCATCCCTCCAACACAGAAAGGCTTGGGAGGCTCAGAAGCTTACCAACAGTCCTGGATACAGCAAGTCTGTATCTGGACTTGACTAGTTACAGGAAAGGCAGGAAACAAGCTTAGAATTTATTTTTTTTTGTTACAGAAAAGCATCTAAAACAGCAGTAAATACAATTCAAATTGTAGTATAGGCCAGCACACCCGAGTGTGTAGCAACACTATGGCAAATACAGTTCAAATAAATGCAATTAAATTAACAAATGACTATAAAACAAGTGCAGAAGGTAGTAAATTAGAAGGCTACTAACAAGCAGTAATAAGTGCAGAGTAAGAGCAAATGAACAGATAGCACGCAGAACAGCAACAGGACAGTTACAGTAAGAGCAGATGAATAAGATATATATATATATATATATATATATATATATATATATATTTTTTTTTTTTTTTTTGAGGGAAGGAACAGAGCAGGATTAAGAGGCTACAGGGGTTGTCCTTCCCAAATGCTCTCTTTGTACACAGTAAGAGTGCCTGAAATCAGACTATGATCTCCCAGAAGGAGTATCCAAATACAAATCTACAAGAGGGGTGGGCAATTTCAAAGCCACCAACATTAATACCAAAACAAGAACAGGGAGAGTGGGTAGGGAACTAACTGTAGAGAGACAGCCACAACTTCAGTTGAGTTAATATTCAGTGAAAAACACAAATAAATAAATTAAATACAGTAATATATGCAAAAGAGCAGATAAAAGTGTACTTAAATTCACTTATACGTCCAGCTGATTTCAGGTAGATGTTAGCCGGCCGAAGCTCTGATATTAAGCAGAGATAACTCAAAATGTGCCACTTATATAAGGCAAGACAGAATGTCAGTGATGAGCTGAAACTACCCCTACTGCTATCAATGGCTACACAGAAATTCTAAAAAGTACTCTGTAGAGAGACAGCCACAACTTCATTTGAGTTAATATTCAGTGAAAAACACAAATAAATAAATTAAATACAGTACTATATGCAAAAGAGCAAATAAAAGTGTACTTAAATTCACTTATACGTCCAGCTGATTTCAGGTAGATGTTAGCCGGCCAAAGCTCTGAGAGACAGCCACAACTTCATTTGAGTTAATATTCAGTGAAAAACACAAATAAATAAATACAGTACTATATGCAAAGAGCAGATAAAAGTGTACTTAAATTCATTTATACGTCCAGCTGATTTTAGGTAGATGTTAGCCGGCCAAAGCTCTGATATTAAACAGAGATAACTCAAAATGTACCACTTATATAAGGCAAGACAGGATGTCAGTGATGAACTGAAACTAACCCCCACTGCTATCAATGGCTACACAGAAATTCTAAAAAGTACTCTGTAGAGAGACAGCCACAACTTCATTTGAGTTAATATTCAGTGAAAAACACAAATAAATAAATTAAATACAGTACTATATGTAAAAGAGCAGATAAAAGTGTACTTAAATTCACTTATACATCCAGCTGATTTCAGGTAGATGTTAGCCGGCCAAAGCTCTGATATTAAGCCTTTTGCTAGAGTTTTGTTTTCATGCTTTTAACCAACTGGTTTTCCTGTGTGACCTTTTTACTCCTTGCTTTAGTTTGAATATATTCATGGTAAAGAAGATTTGGTGGAGAATGAACAAAAGTCCTTGCAAAGCATATTCAGAAAATATTTGTTAAAGTCACCCTTGAGATAGCAGAAGATGTTATTTAATCCACAGAAGTGTAATTTTAAACCAAAATACAGACCAGGCAAATAACTATGCAGTACAGATCTGTTGAATAGAGCATATTTACCTGAGAAATTTGAAGAATTGCCAGAAGATGAAACAAAATTATATGGGTGAGTCTGCAGTTATTAATAACAAAATAAAAAGTAAAAGAATTCCAGAGATGTAATGCCAGTGACATAGAAAACAAAAAGTACAGCTACTGAAATAAGTTAGAATGAGAGGCTGGTCTGAGGAAAAATCTTTGGTTAGAAAAGACATTCAGTCACATTTCTTTCAAGGAAGAAATATGTTATGGCCATGAATTAATGTCTCCATCTGACAAAATAATTCTTTGTCAACCAAAAGTATAAATGCTTGGGGATATTTGAATCAAATCTAGGAATAAAAAAAGAGCAACATAGAAAATGTATTGGCCAGGAATGTCAACTCAGAGCAAGTAGTGCGAATATGTTCCAACCTCCATATGCTGTTTATGCCATGACAATCTAAAGGAAGCCAGGCTAACATACCCAGTTTTAGGAAGACCACAGAATAGATTAGACATACAACTGCTTCAGTTAAAAAGTACATAGAAATAATCAAACTGGTAGACACAACAAATGTGAATAATGCATTAAAGCCTATATTCTGGAATTAGGCGATACCTGACATTGCCTTATCTATTGTCCACAACACTGAAGTCATGAATTCAGGAATTATGTAGTAGGAAATCAGAAATATAATATCCAGTCTATATTATCTGCACTCAAATGAACATTCCAAGTACTGAAATATCTCCTGACAAAGACTGATAGCAAAGGCTATGGGAAATACATAGATTCATTTTCATAGAAATGCATAGTATTCCGTCTTTAACCAGCTCAGCTAAAACTAAATTACCTACTTTTACTACATTATTAAAACCTGATGTTGAATATGAAACTAAAATCAGGAAAAAGTGAAGCTTCCTATCTCTAGGTCACAAAGGGAGGGGTAGGAGACAAAGTTAGTATACAAAGGCTATGGGAAGGTTTGCAATCTGAGTCTGGTGAAGCTGGTTAAGAACAAGCTGAAGGACAATGAGCAAAGAACAGAGAGGGCAGCACAACAGAGAGGGGGCGGGAAAAGAAGAGATTGTGGATTTAGCTATGGCTCCAACATTAACTGACACATTTGTTCAGTTGTTTATTTGATGATTACAGTATTTGATTTACTAAGCCAGATTTGTTGACTTCTGAGTTGGCTGCTTAATGGAAATTTGTTAGTAGGCTTACGGTTTAGACTGTTGGTTTGCCTTACAGCTGTTTTTAACTGTAGTGTATAATTCACAGTCTAGTGTCTAACATGGTAATTGATTTCAGCAGCTAAAATTAGATTCAATGCATATTATGATAGGAATATTTTAGAGCTTTTACTTAATAATTGACTCAAGCAAAAGTTAAGAACTGGTTGGATTTTGTTTTGTTTAGCATGTTCAATGCAGCTGTTGGCTTTCAGTTTATGTTGTAGAACAGTTAATTTTATAGTAATTAAGATGACAGATTTAGCAGAATTTTTGATTTGATTTGATTTGATTTATAGTTAATATTTGATTAATCTGTTCTGATTTATTGTTAATTTAGGGTTCTGATTTATTGTTAATTTAGGGTAGTGAAGCAAGGCACATTATCCAAGGGTGTTTGTCTCGACATTTTTTAAAAGTCAGTGGATTCATAAGAAACACATTCATTCTTGGTTTGTTTTGTTGTTATGTGAAAAGAATTTGGTTTGAACTGATTGTTTGGTTCAGAAATACCTAATCCTTTGTGATCCTCTCAAGTGATTAGAACTAGGTGTGAAATGATTGCTTCTGAAAGACCCTGTAAGACTTCATTACCACAAAAAGCCAGACGATAACACTGACCTTTTGTCCGTGACTGAGGAGTTCTAAGGTAAATGAAGTAAGAATTGTATATCCTCTAATCTTACTTAACCTTTAGTCTGAGACATGTCTGGGATTTGCTTAACAGAGCAAGGATACTTTTTGACAAGCCTAACTATGTACAAAACAACACAAAGAATAAAATAAAAGGAAAAAAAGGCAAAGTGTCCAAAATGGCAAATGAATTGTGTAGCAAAGGCTGTACAAGGGGGGGGGGGGGACTAGAGGTCAAGATGTGGTTCAGCTTTTTGGCTCAGGGAGCTTTGGGGTGTCAGGAGTGGTGGGATCTACAAGGGAATGGAAGAAGCTTCACAAGGGAATATGAGAGGTAGTGATACCACTGGGTTGGCTTGTCAGGCGCAAGAGGATAAAGTACAACTGAAAAGTAGGAGGCAATAAAGAAAATCACAATGAAAAACACAAAAGTAATTTTAACCCAAATCACCTCTAAGAACGATATACCTATAAATAGAAATAACCAAAGCAGCCCTAACAAAAAATGATGGCAAAACCCATAAATTAAGTATTTAACCCAAGCACAGTCTAACAAATTAAATTAGTACAGATAAACAATTATTCTGATCGTAGAAAGTCATTCCAATCAGTGTAACTCAGTCAAGCATCTTCTTCTTTTGGCTTTTTCCCGGTTAGGGGTCGCCACCGCAGATCACCTGTCCGCTCATGATTGGCAGTGGAGTTTTACAGTGTTGAGTTGCCAGCCCGGCGCCTAACCTTCCACAGAAGGAACACACACATGCACTCACACCTAGGGCCAATTTAGAGTGTCCAATCCACCTACAGCATGTCTTTGGGATGTGGGAGGAAACGTAACTCAGTCAAGCATAACGTGTTAAAATAAGCTTTGGAGAAATGTAGTGTAACTGTGTGGGACATGGAGGTGCCTGGGTATAGGTGCTCTGAACTATCAGAGACGGGATAGATAACAGTGAAATGAAGCAGCAATCTGCATAAAAGAAGGCATCAGACATGAGGTCAGAGAAGAGAAGGAACACAACATCAAGAATGGGGCAAGAATGCCACCAAGGTCAGAAGCTGAGTCAGAAGTTAGGTTAAGTCTTACAGCAGTTAAAATGGGGGGTGGTTGACTAATGCACTGTATCAACTCCCAACATACAAAGCCAGGAGGCTGAGAGAATGGAAAAGTGACTAAAGTAATGGAGTAGAAGGAACAGGGTAATATTCATGGAGAATTTAAATCTGCCAGGAGCAGATTGAGAGATTCACAGCACCAGAACAGAGATGGGTAGAAGATGACTGTTGATGATGGGCCAAACTACAAAGGTCAGAATTCTGGATATGGTCCTAACCAATGCAGAGAGTACCATGGACATGCAGGTTAATGCACCATTACCCAGCAGAGATCATGCCACTGTATGGTTTAGAGTAGGTGGCTGGGTAAGAATATAAAAGACAAAAATGATTATGTGGAATTCTAGAAGTGTGGAATATACTTTGCAGATACATCTGGTCAAGTATGAGTTAGAGACTGAAAATAAATTAAGGGATTAAACAAGCTATGGGGTTGGATCTGGGATAGAGTATGCAGTGAGGTAGAAAAGGGTATGATGAAAATGCAAAAACAGAAGAAGGCCAATTTGGCAATAATAAGAATGTGAGATTAGCAGTTAGGGCAGAATATAGGTTTCCCAACAGGTGGAATGGGATGGGTGGGTGGAGAGCTAGATGAGGCATAGTACAAAGAGGACAGGAAAATGCAACAAAAAGGGTGAGGACATCACAAAAAAAAAAAAATGAGACGTAATTACTAGTAGGTATCAAATACATAAAAAGAAAGAAGAGAGACAGACAGAACTGTCCAAGTCAAGCAAAGCTAGGAAGGAAATCATGGAATACTGGAAAAAGCAGAGGTACTGAATGAACACTTGCCTTCAGTCTTTGCAAACTAAAACAAGGGGAGGGGTGCCATTCCTGGGACACAGGAGGCAGAATGGTAAAATTAGTAGACAGTCACCAAGAAAAGATGAAAGAAGGGAAAGAAATTAGGTTGCTTTTATAAAAGAACTAGGACTAGATAGACTATTTCACATATTTCTCAGAAATGTGGTCAGTGGGTTGGCATGTAACCTAATAGAGATTATCAGTACATCACTGCTTAGTCATGGGCATTCAGTGGATTATAAAACAGTATAAAACAGTAAGTGTTGTTCTTGCACAAGGAAGGGGTAAGCAAAAAAAAAAAAAAAAAAAAAATCAGAGGACTACAGACTTGATAGCTTAACAAAAGTGGCAAAGAAAATCATGGCCAAAACTCTGAAGGGATAGCTGGTAGCATTTCTAGGGGATAGCAGTCTCAAGGACAACAAGTCTCACTAGTCTGATATGTAAAGCCATGGAAAGAATTATCATGCAAATGATCAATAGTGATATAATAAACCTCCAGAGACTGACTGAACCCAACCCAGTTTGCTTTCATCAAGGGCAGACCATGTCTACTTAACCTGGTGGACTTCTTTGAGAAGGTTACCAAAGCAATGGGTGAGGGCAAAATGGGTCACACTCCTACCTTGACTTGGCCAAGGCATTTGACACAATACCCCACTCGGGCATTGTTGACAAGAGGTTAGGTACAAACTCGTATGTCACCCCAGTGGATAGCCAACTGGCTCAAAGACAGGACCCAGGAAGTTAGAACTGGGGAGTCCACCTCTACAAAGAGGCCAGTCACTAATGGACTCCCTCAGGGATCAGTCCTTGGACTGCTCCTTTTTTGGCATTTCTTCTCTGAAGTCAAGTCCAATGTCAGTGGTCTCTGGCTGACTAAATCTGCAAATGATTGCAAATTAGGAGCTGTCATTGAATCCCACACTGACACAAATGTTCTACAGGAGGGGTGACACAGATAAATAACTGGTGTGAGAGCCATGGATAAAAACTAAATGCCAAGAAATGCATAATAGTATCCTTCGGGAAGTCATCCACCCCGGTAACTATCATATTGACAACACCCCTTAGAGTTGGCCCAGTAGTCAGAGACTTAATGACACACATAGATAGTAATCTAGCCTTTGATCATTATGTGTCTACAGTGGTGAGGAAATCATTCTATGCTGCGGAACTTATAAACAAAGGTATGGCATCTAAGTCCAAGAAGTCATTGCTCCACTGTATTCAGCATTCATCAGACCTATCATTGAGTACAATGCCCCCTTTGGTATGTACCTAACCAGGCATAGCCAGCAACTGGAATGTCCACAAAGGTTCCTCACTAAAAGAATACAGGGCTTAATTAAAATGTCATATGCAAACCACCTCAAGGCTCTCTCCCTGTATTCTGTCTCCTACAGGCTTTTGAAAGGAGATCTATGTCTGACATACAAGTCATTTTCAGACCCCACTCTGATGGACCTCCTGCATATCCACAAAATAAACAGCACCAGAATTACCCATTCTAAAGACTTAAACTTGCCTGTGATATAAATAGGACCTGCTGGAGAGATAGGTATGTATCCCAGAGACTACCCAATCTATGGAACAGGGTCCCCATCCATGTGAAGTAGAGTTCCTCCCTAACCCAATTCAAGTGCAACTTGGACAATTGGATGGGAAATCAGAAATTCATCCCTGGTTTGGCACCTATGTCTCTAATGGACACAGGCAACCTGTAAATGGTTCACCTCCCAGGCCCTAGCTTGTAAAAGTTTCATCTCCCAAGCCCCTGCTTAGATTTACAAGGATATCAGAACTTGTCAGAGATTTGGGATGCATGGCTATGCTTAAAAAGGCCTTGTGGTCATTAGCCTAGTAAACACCTACAAACAACCAGAGTTTCCCTGAAGAAGAAGCTATTTGAACCTGGTCCAGCTTTACAACTGGGTTACAGGTGAACTTAATTGAAAACACCTGTAGGTTTAGTTTACCTGGACTTCATAAATGTCTTTGACTCAGTCTCCCACTGGAGACTCATAGAAAAACTAAATCAAGTGGAAGCAACACCTGGAGTAAGGAACCAAATAGTGGCATGGTTGAATGGTAAGACACAGAGAGCTGTGGTGAAAAGGACAATGCCTAGCTGAAGCATAGCAGCAGAGCTAGGGTGGGGCAAAGAAGGCATTTGTCCTGGGTACAAGGTATTGGGGGCATAATCAGCAGATGCTGATCAATTCATAGTGCACTAACAGTATTCCTTTCTGAGTGCCTGTACAGAAACAAATTTAAATACTGCTTTTGTAGTCAGAACAGCAGTACCAAAGTGCTTCAGTGCTTCATGAGTGATAAGTTACTATAAATGTAGAAAGTGGCCTGGTCCTCAGTAGATTGGGTTTGAGAGGTGCAGAAAATGGGACCTAGCTGGCTTCTGAGTTTTAAGAACAGACCCCTTTTTTATTTTGCTTCTCAACTTACTGTTTAGGGGTGCCAGATCAGGGAATGACATTAGGCACTAAATGAGCCTGCTAATGTTATGATGTCTAGAATTAAAAAAGTAAAGTGTATAGTAAAGTATTACAGAGGTTTGACATGAGTATTTATCGCTGTTTTTGTCCTAAACATATCTGATAAATAACAGAACAGATACCATCTCCTTGCAACTGAGATAAAAGATAGGTGCAGCAGTGAAGGAAAAGAAAAAAAAACAATTTGGGGAGGGCTTATAAAGTCTGAACAAACAGGCAGGAAGGTGGCAGCTGAGGTTCAATTCTATCAAATGTACTGTATGGCTTTAACACCTCTGGAACAAATTATCATGCCTTGGGTAATATGACTGATGGCAACAGGGCAGGAAGAGGATCTGGAAATATTGCTCATACCCGGATTAGACCAGTGGAGGAAGAGTAAGAGGGCAATTACAGCAGTAAACAAAATTCTGGGGTATGTCCACAGTGGAATGATTCAGAAAGCAAAGCAAAGAGTTAATGTTTCCACTGTACAGGGCCCTTATCAGACTACACAGCTAATCTTGCATGCAGTTCAGGAGGCCGTATAGGGAAAGGGACATCAAGGTGATGGAAGGAATCCAGAGGAATGCTATCAGAAAGCTCCGTAGGATGGAAGGAACAGAATATGATCAGAGGCTAGATTAGTTAGAGCTCTTCCACACTTGAAACCAGAATAAACACAGGTACATGATATTAGTGCACACAACCATGTCAAGGAGATGTGAAGTAGCTATTATCAGCATGAAGGACAGGGTGCAAGGTAGGGTGCACAGGCAGTAAATACTAGGCACCAATTACTCCCTTGGTTTATGAAAATATTTTTTTTTCACTGAAAGGGTTGTTGACCCATGGAATGCACTACCAGAACTGGTGGTGGAGAGGTAGTCCACAGAGGCATGACACAGTGGAAAAAGGCTTGCCACCTTTTCAAATGCCCAAAGTGGGGCTTTTTGTAGGAATGTGGTATTTTGCAAAACAAACATACCCATGGCCATCACAAAGGTCAGAACTTCACCTTTTGCCGAAATTAAAGCTTATTTTTGTAGCTTTTCAGTTGCTTATGCTACATTGTATAACATGTAGGTGTTTTAGATACAAAATATTTGCTGTATGCAATTATTAAAGAAAACTTTGGAACTATTTTTTTGCCATAAATCTCAGGACATTTGCCATTTTTTCCCCAGGACACAACTGCCCAAAAAGGGACTGTCCCTTGCAAAGAAAGACAAGTGATAACCCTAGTTGGAAAAGGTAAGAGGGAAGGGAGGTAGAATGCTTCACTCTCCCAAGAGTACAGGTGACTTGGGAATGTCCTCTTGTTTTGCTTTCTAACATATATAATGTAAAGCAGCTTAACTAAGTCCCTTTGTTATTCAAGGGGAAGATGGAAGGCAGTGCATGAGTAATCACAGCCATTTTATAATATAAATACTAAGTTCATGGAAGATGAACAAACAGAACTGTGACAGCCAGTATTCTTCCAGAAAATCAGGAACTGTGAGAACTTGATACTCAAGAGTTGCATACAGAGAGACTCCTTTAATCATGTCTTCAAGGCATGCAGGGGTATAAAACCTTAAATATGCTAACACATAACCGCAAGATGATGCAAGCTATGTGGTACACTTCTTTCTAGAAGGAACTTTCGGGAGCCTGGAAAAAATCCAGTGTCTGTGTTATTGGTTGAGCATCCTGCCAAATATTCTGATGTTTCAATATCTACCCTAGCATATTTGTAGTTTCACACAGCTGTGTCTCTCCATAATAGATCGTCTATTATTTAAGTAAACAATATCCCCAGGACTTTTTTTGTTGTCAAGAAACTAGTCCACCATCTTTCAGTCTCTCAATAGGTTAAATAACCACTGTGACATTCTTAAATTAATTTCTGTTTCATAAACTGATCTTTGACTTAATAATGATGAACGTTATGCTTTATTTATAGTTCCCAATCCTAAATGTTTGTAATAAGTAACTCAGCAAATGCAGCTTTATAACTTTAGCTACACTCACTATTTTGACCTGAGATATACAATGTAACAAAATTCTTCAGAGCGCTTCATAAAGGCGATAGCTAGCCTTTAGAATTAGGATAGAATTTCTGCAACCCAACAGCAGATGTCCAATGTGAATTGAAGTTCTGCATAGATAATAAACATACTTTTCAGAAAAGTTATAAACATGCATTACATTTTACAAATGCAGCTTTTTACAACTGGCGTTCAATATTATGGACAAATTCTTATTTATCACTTTATTTTTCATTACAGTTTGACAGCAGTTATTTCATACACTCTGAACAAAAAGATTGTTTATTTCATTTCAACATGCAAATATCCCCCTCCCCACCTACACATGCAGATGGTGTTTACAAGTGATTATTTTTATGTTAGAGTACTTTTTTCTCTCTTTGTCTTGCTGTTGTGACAGAACGAGGGCACATTTAAAGTATCCATCAACAGTGCCATCTCGAGTGCTTATAGAATTCCTGCTTTAGTTACACACTAAAAATTTCTCTGATTCTTTTATTATAGCCAGTACTGTGTTGTTGAATTTCCTGTGCCTTCCCTACCTACAATCATTCCTTTATATGTAAGTCCATTCTTGTTCCAGTACCTTCTAAAATGCTTAATTCATTTGTAATTATGTCATATCCTGTGGGCAGATAAATAAAAACAAGAATTTCAATTGTGGCAGAATCCTAGCATTTGGAAACTATATAACCAACGGAAGAAACTCATTGTCCAAAGGAATAAACTGAATACCTCAGGCTCCAAAATTAAACTCAAGAGGCTAAACAATTAAATTTGAAGCACAATCAAATCATTTAAGTATAAGTATAAACTAAATATCATCACCATTCTAAAGCACAACTACAAAGCTTTTCCAGTTATGTTAGACCTCTTAGAAACAATACACTGCAATGAACTGATAGCCTGTACTCTGCCCCCGGGGACATTTAATATAATAGCAAATACATTTAGCTCAGATTTTACCCAGTTTCTTACAAACTTTCTCCCAGAAACCATCATGCCTGCACGCTCTTCTGATCACCTCAGAATAGGTCCTGTGACTTGGATTCAGTAAATATTGTGTGTCTCTCTGAATCTCTGCAGTAGTTGTTAGACTGCTTTGAAATTCCTTTGTTAAGTGTTAATTAGCTTGGGGGTTTCTGCTAGCATTAAAATCTGTGTTGGTTACATTTCTAGTAATCATTTTAAATCGAGTTGCTGGCTACTGAGACTTGTCTGCATACATCAACTGGACATAAGCTGATTTAAGTATATTTTCTGCACTTATTTAAGATTTGAGTGAGTAAATATTGTGTGTCTTGGATTCAGTAAATATTGTGTGTCTCTGAATATCTGCAGTAGTTCCCCACTACCCCTCCCTGTTTCTTGTTGTGGTGTTAATCTTGGGTGGCTTTGGAATTGCCCGCCCCTGCTGTAAATCTCTTTTTGCACACTCCTCCTGGACCCATCTCATTCGCTCACTCAACTGAGTACAGTGAGATCATATTTTGATTTTGGATACTCTTACCAGTCCCATCTCCTCTGCAGTGTACAGAGAGAGCACTTGGGAAGGGCATTCCCCAATAGTATCTTAATCTGCTCTGTTTCCTCCATCTCAAAAAAAAAAAAAAAAAATTTTGCACTTCATCTGCCTTACTGTATTTGTGTTTCTTCCTACTTTATTACCTTATTTTGATTTTGCCTCTTTTAGCATTTTAAAGTGGAACCTGTGTGTTGAGAGACAGCCTTACAAGACTATCTGCAAATATATAGTGCTGAGTATATTTTTCTGTATTATTCTGTATTATAGAGCTAAATTGTTGCTTAGATATCTATTGTCTTACTGTTCTGCAAATATACAGAGATCAGTATATATTTTTTTGGTTTTATAATTTGCACTCTGATTCCTCACATCTCTGTTGAAACTGGTTTCCCCTTCTGCAAATATACAGAGATCAGTATATATTTTTTTGGTTTCATAATTTGCACTCTGATTCCTCACATCTCTGTTGAAACTGGTTTCCCCACCCCCTCCCTGTTCTTGGTTGTAGTTTAAATTTGATGGCTTTTGCAGTGCCCGCCCCACTGTAGATTTGATTTAGGACACTCCCCCAGTCCCATCTCTTTACCGCATTCTACCTAGTAAACCCTTTCTGCACTTGCTTTTAGTCCTTTTTAATTTAATTACATTTTTTCAAACTGTGCGTGGACTAATATTGCTACATACTCAAGTGTGCCAGCTTGCACTGCATGTGAATTGTTTTTACTACTGTTTTTGCTACTTTTCTGAAAAAAAAAAGTATCTGCTTTTACTGTATTTGTGTTTCTTCCTACTTTATTTTGCTTTTGCGTCATCTTAAAAGTACTCGGTTGTATTTATTACTGCTTGGTGTATCTCATTCTAAGCCTTTTAGTTTAAGCACTTGGGCTTCAGACCAGTTGTTTTACATTAAGAAGGTTTGTGGTCTGCACTGTGGTGGCAGAACAGGTAGCTTACATCCTTCTAAGTTGGGAACTGCTGATTGAGGGCTCAGTGTCTGTTATTCTAAAAGTGTATTAATTCTGGTTTGAGCACTTGGGCTTCAGGCCAGTTATTTTACATTAAAAGGGTTCGTGGTCTGCACTCTTGTGGGAGGGGAGGCTGGACTCTGCCCTTTTGAGCTGGGAATTTCTGGTTAAAGGCTTATAGTGCCTGCATATTTGAACTGCTTTTTACTGAAATTGGTACACCTTGTTTGCTGTAGCATAGACTAGATCCAGGCCTGCTGAATCTAGATTTGTTTGTATAACTTGAGCACTAATCGAGGCTTTCTTTAAAGTATTCAATTCTATTTATTACTGCTTGGTAGTAACTTGATTAAAGTGTAGCTATCATTCTAAGTCTTTTGGATTAAGCACTTGGGCTTCAGACCGGTTGTTTTACATTAGGAAGGTTTGTGGCCCGCACTGCGGTGGCAGGACAGGTAGCTTACATCCTTCTAAGTTGGGAACTGCTGATTGAGGGCTCATTGTCTGTTATTCTAAAAGTGTATTAGTTCTGGTTTAAGCACTTGGGCTTCAGGCCAGTTATTTTACATTAAGAAGGTTCGTGGTCTGCACTCTTGTGGGAGGAGAGGCTGGACTCTGCCCTTCTGAGCTGGGAATTTCTGGTTAAAGGCTTATAGTGCCTGCATATTTGAACTGTTTCTTACTGTAGCCTGAATCTAGCTTTGTTTGTATGCTTGTTGTTTGTTTGCTTGTTATTTACCTGAAATGCTAATTCCACCTAAAACCCGGCTTTTCATCACTTCTGTGGATCCCTAGTGATATCTGCATTGCTTACTGTACTTATTTCCTTGTTTCACTTGAAAGAAAGTTACTGTTTGTCGTTTTTGCATTTAAGTTACCTGTAACACATTGCATTTAAGTTACCTGGCACTTGCTCACTAAAGCAATTATATAAGTCGGCACTAAAAAATTAAAAACACTACACCCTCACAAACTCCCCTTGAGTACCTTGTTCCCCATTAGCCCTTTTTTTTCAATTATAAAGGAATTCCCAATACTATTCTAGCATGTCCAAAGGTCAGTTGTCAATCTCCTCTCTGGTCCAGCTGGTGAATCAGGGAATCTTGAGGCAATGTTACAACTGCCTCATGTACACAGACAACCCTTTCCTCCTCCCAACAAATTCCAACACATGTGAGAGATGCAACCATATAGCCATGCTGGAGGCTAAGCTCTCTCAACTCAGTACTGGCGAAACCAGTCAGGAGGAGAAGGAAACCACACTCACTACAATTCCAGTCTCACATAGACCTACCACGACAGCAAACCAAACACATAAACACACAAAAACATACTCGGAGGCTCTAAATAAAAATCTGCCTAAGCAGCAGAGACCACCAAAGCAGACACCCAAGCAACCGCTACCCCAAAACAAAACATGTGCAACACATAGCTCACAAAGCCAGTGTGCCGAACAGTCACAGCCCTTAAGGCTAAACAACACACCTGATACACTTGTAATAGGTGACTCTATCGTCAGGCACACTGACGTCCTGCTCACCAGGCTGAACAAGGAGAAAGTCACGGTGAGCTGCCTGTCGGGCGCTAGGATCTGCCACATAACACAAGCACTCAGGTCACTCGAAGGCAAGTACAAATATGACTCAGTCATTGTCCATGCTGGTGTGAATGACCTGAGACGTACCTCCCTGGACTACATGAAAAGAGACATAGAGGAGCTCTCTGAGCATGTAGCCCAGGCCGGTATGACCCTGACTTTGAGTAGCATCTTACCCTCATCAAGAATGATGCCACAATATGAAGACAAGATGATCAATTTCAACAATTGGCTTAAGTATTGGTGTCATTCAAAGGGGATCCAATGCCTGTCAGCCTGGGATGACATGCTCGACAAGCCACGATGCTTCGCTAGGGACAGCTTGCACCTGTCACCCCAGGGCTTTTGGATATTGGCAAAGGCTCTTGCTACCCCCATAGTGCTTTTTTTAGGCAAGGCTCAAAAGACAAACCCACCTCCATAGGTATCACAAGGGATAAGAAACTAAGAGTAATGCTACTCAACGCCAGTCTAAACCTCAAGATGCACGCACTCAAAACTCTCCTTAGCATGGAGAACATCGATATCTGTGCAGTAACAGAAACCTGGTTCAAGGCTACCGAGAGCACCCCAGCACTACCAGGTTATACCTCATACCATGCTTTTCGGCCCCAAAACTTGGACTGAACCACAAAAGGAGGGGGAGTATCAATATTCATCAAAGATACCCACATCTCCAGGTTGGTGGCACAGCACAAAGCATCAGAGACTATCCATGTGCAACTAACAGTGGGTAAAACTGCCTTCCAGTTTATAGCCTGCTACAGACCACCCTCCCAAACCCAGGAACCCCACTCGGCCTTCCTGAGAACAATGGAAAATATGAAGGTCTCTCCAAACACCATTATATTGGATGACTTCAACTACCCAAACATAGACTGGGAGCATTACTCTAACTCCAACACCCTAGCCCAAAGGTTCCTAGAATTTATAAACTCAAATGCTATGGAACAACTTGTTACCACTCCCACAAGAGGGGAAAACATACTGGACCTGATCATCACCAACATGGGGACTCTATGCTCCAGACCAGAAGTGTATCCCTCATTGGTAAGATCAGACCATAAACTAATCTCACTGGATATTCACATCCCGACTCCACCCCCTGCCCTGAAAACCACAGTGAAAACCTTCTCTAAAGCAAATTTCACACTCCTCAAAACCGAGGTGGAATCCTTCAAAGCCCCCGGGCCTGTGGAAAATACGGCCCAGACCGCAGAATCCTTTATAAACGCATTCTATGAACACCTTCAGGAATGCATGGATCATGCAATCCCAAATAAAACCAAGACCCAATCCTCCAAAGGCAGATGTCCTGTCTGGTGGACCCCAGCCATAAACAAACTATACAATAGAAGGAGGAAGCTACTACATGATAGAGCAAAATCCCAAAAAGGGAAGGCATCTCTGATCAGTATTAGCAAAAAACTACGGGCACTCATAAAATCGTCTAAGGCCAGCTTCGAGAGAAAAATTGCACAGGACACTAAGGATAATCACAAGGCTTTCTTTAGTTATGTTAGGAACCTGGGTGGGAATTCCCAGATATGCTCAGAATTAGTCCAAAATGACAAAAAATACACAGAACCCACAGACATTGCCAACATCCTAGCTGACAGGTTCAGTGCAAACCCCCCCCCCCCCCAAAAAGGCAAATATCTATCCCAGCAGAGTGCTGCCCCCTGACATCTCAGATGTTCAGGTAAGAGCTGCCCTCTCCATAGCAAAAAACACAGCATCAATGGGGCCAGACGGTGTCCCGGGCTGCGTCTTACATGAACTCCAAGAAGAGCTAAACCCAAACATAAAACTACTGTTCAATCTCAGCCTTACTACAGGATATGTATCCAAAGAGTGGCGTACAGCAACAGTGGTCCCTCTCCACAAAGGTGGTGCCTCAACGGATCCTGGAAACTATCGCCCCATAAGCCTGACTAGCTTGGTCTGCAAAGCTATGGAAAGGATCATCATGGACCTCATAAATAAAGATATTGGGGACCTACAGACACTGGATCCTACCCAGTTCGGCTTTGTTAAGGGCAGATCCTGCCTCTTAAACCTGGTTGATTTCTTTGAAACAGTCACCAAGGCCATTGACGAAGGAAGGTGGTCCACACAGCCTACCTGGACCTCGCAAAAGCCTTCGATACAATACCCCACTCTGGCATTATAGATAAGCTCACCAGCTTAAATATAAACCCCTATGTCACTAGATGGGTTGCAAACTGGCTCAAGGACAGAACCCACATGGTTAGAATTGCTGGAGCCATGTCAGACTCCAAACCAGTTACAAGTGGCATCCCACAAGGCTCAGTCCTGGGACCTCTCTTGTTCGGTATATATTTCTCGGAGGTACAGGCCAACATGGAAGGACTGTGGCTGACCAAGTTCGCAGATGACTGCAAACTGGGCACCATAATCGACTCTCCAGCTGACACAAGCATCCTCCAAAAGGGCCTCATAGAAACAGACAACTGGTGCCAGAGCCATGGCCTCAAGCTAAATGCCAAAAAGTGTATAGTCATCCCCTTTGGCAAAAATAAAGTGCCCACAAATTACCACATAGGTGGTAATCCATTAAGTACACAAGAAGTAATTAGGGACCTGGGGACCCAAGTTGATAGCAATCTCTCATTTGACAACCATGTGGACAAAGTGGTTAGAAAAACATTTTATATAGCCCACCTAATCATGAAGGGATTCACATCTAGATCAGGGGAGGTCATCGTGCCTCTTTACTCATCCCTCATCAGGCCCATAATTGAGTACAATGCCCCTTTTGGGATGTACCTTACCAGACACCTGTTGCAACTGGAAAGACCCCAAAAGTACCTCACCAAGAGGATCAAAGGGCTCAAACAGATGCCATATGCTGCCCGGTTAAAGAAACTCCAGCTCTACTCAGTGGCATACCGCCTGCTCAGAGGCGATTTGTGCCTGACGTATAAAGCCATGTCCAACCTGGAATTAATGGACATGCTGCACCTCAGAAAATCCAAGTCCCATCGAGCTACGCGCTCGAGAGACTTGAACCTCAGCACTGAAATAAATAGGACATGCTGGAGGGCTAGATTCATAACCCAGAGGCTCCCTTCACTCTGGAATAAAATCCCAGTCCAGGTTAGGCAGAGTCCCTCATTGACTCTCTTCAAGAGGAATCTTGATGCGTGGATGGGAGATCGTAGGTTTACCCCGGGTATCACTTCTGTGTCACTGTTAGACAGAGGCACAGTATACTAACCTCGAAAAAGGGCATAGCAAAATTAATTTAAAATAGGTGGCGAAAGCCAAACACACTCTGGCTAGGCTTATAAATGACCTAGGGCAGATAGCCTAGTATGAACCTATGAACCTATAATCTAAGGCCAAGAATGCTAGGTCCATAGGTCTAGACAATGAGCCTAGCTGCTTTCTTGTCATACTAAGCACAGCCTTAATCACTGCTAAATCTGTTTAGCCACAGCCTCTCAATAGCTTCATGTTGGAGGTGTGAAGAACAGTTGTGGTCACCCACTCCACAAAGGTGGACCTTCTACTGATCCTAGAGACTACAAATGGATAACACTAACCAGCTTGATTTGCAAGGCAACAGAGAGCATCATTATGGAACTTAACAAATATTGATGTTGGCAGTCTACAATTCCTTGACCCAATCCAATTTTGGTTTGTAAAATATAAATCCTGTCTTCTAAACTTAGTAGACTTCTTTAAAAAAGTCACAGAGGCTTTGGCTGAAGACAGATCAGTCCACAGTTATTACCTCAATCTGGCAAAGGCCTTTGACAACTTCCCACATTCTGACATCCTCAACAAACTAATCAGATATAGTATAATAAACTGACATAGTAATGCTTACATAACCTACTGGATAGTAAACTGGATCAGTAATAGAACAAAACCCACTCTATCAGTACAGAGGACACACTATCAATGAAAAGGTTCATTTCTACTGGGGTCCCCCAGGGATCTGTTCTCGGGCAACTTCTATTTAGCATATGGTTCTCTGATGTCAATCTAACATCATGGGTCTGTAGCTGACAATGTTTGCAGATGATTGCTATCCTGAAGCTGTCATATCCTCCCCATTGGACTCCCAGATACTCTTAAGAGGGCTTAATGTGTACAAGCAAATAGTGCTAGGATCACAGTGTAAAGCTAAACTCCAAGAAATGTAACAATACATCTTTTGGGAAACATAAGCAGCTATATACCTATCACGTAAATTGTACTCTGCTCAAAACTGACACAGGCCTAGCACTTTTGTAAACAATTAGCATTCCTTTGAACACTGTGTATGTACTATTGTTAGAAAGTCCTTCTGCTAAGCCAAATAGATCACCATGAGTATGTTTTCTAGACTGAACTAAGATATTACTTTACTCTTCTTTTATCAGGTCCATAATAGAATATAACGTCTTTTACTATATGTGTACCTCCAAATATTTGACTCACCTTGAAAACCCCCAGTGATTCATCACAAAGATGATCAAGGGTACAGTGTTCATGTGCTATGCAGTCTTCCTGAAGTGCTATCTCTCTTCACAGTTTTGTACAGACTTTTAAGAGGATACATCTTCCTCACCTACAATGCCGCAAATGATCCAGTTCTGTGTGACCTCCTACCCATTCACAAAACAAAGAGCACCATGAAAACCTGCATGAAAGAACTAAACTTCCACTGCAACATAAACGGAGCCTGTTGATGGGATGGATACTTCTCTCAAAGAATTTCACTCCTCTGAAACAGATATCCTCTTTACATTAAACACAACAGCTCACTGTTCCTCTTCAAACAAAACCTAGATAAGTTGTTGGGAACTGCAAATTCATGCTAGGTGTGGCCCTTTTGCCCCTCATAAAAAGCAGGAGAATGCACTGAAATGTACTTATAATTAATGCAAATTTTAGTGGCAAGGCTATGAATGATCTTTCTGTCAGTCTGTTGAACAGCCTAGTATGAACCTATGATTCTACATTGCTGCTTAAATACACACCTGCTGTTTGAACAAGTTGTTGAGTAAGACGGCTGTGGAACAGGCACCACTGCCAGCCTGGTAGTGGTCAGCAAGTCACAAATTGTGAAAGAGACAGAAGATAATAATAAAAAAAACAACAAATACATCCTAGATATTCCTGTTGTAGTGATTTGCAGTCTTTTTAACCTCTACAGTTAAAAGTCAGAAAAAAAAAATCAAAATAGCATTCAGCATGTTTTTTTTTTTTATTTCTTCAGATCAAATTTTCCTATTGTTTCTTTCTTTTGGTTTTAATACGTAAGAGAGATATAGTACAATAAACTGACACAGCAATACTTGTCCCTGAAGGCCAGTCCAACACAGACAGGACAACGTACCTTCAACCTAATATACAAGACATTACACAGAAGAAACATAATAAAGTTATGTACTACCATACTTTGCAGCTGTAAAACAAATTCACTGTATCTGCTCAAAACTAAATAGCACAGATTGCAATTCCCAGCTTGCAAAAGTCACAAAGCCATAGAAACTGACATCTGAACTAACCAAAATATGAACTTGAGATTGTACAGTTTATGAGCAATCATTAGACTGTAACATTTAAGGAAGACTATTTTTTGCAAACTAGGCAAGTTTCCACTGTGGGGCATTTCTGTTACTTTATTATTCTCCTGAGATCATTGCACATCAGAGAAGTGATCACTAATAAACAGTCTGTCTGTGTCAACACTCTTTTCTGTGAGAAGCTGCAACCTTCAAGAAAGCAAAGACATGTCTGTTACTTTATTATTCTCCTGAGATCATTGCACCTCAGAGAAGTGATCACTAATAAACAGTCTGTCTGTGTGAACACTGTTTACTGTGAGAAGCTGCAACCTTCAAGAAAGCAAAGACATGTCAAACAGTGACACATCATTTTTATATGAAATATGCCTAAGCAAATGTGCAAAAAAAAATAAGCATAAAAAATACCACCTTTTCTATTGACTGCATATGTACAACAACACATTGTCACAAAAGGTGGGATTTTGTATGCAGCACAGTCTGCAATAGCAGGGACAATGCTTAGAAGCACCTATTGACATGTAGGATGTCTACTGACCAGTTGTCCATGTCATCATCTAAAAGCACTCAGTGATAAAATAGGAAAGTGATGCTACTCTAGATAATCACAATCTTTTAGTCCTGAGTCCTACATCAGTCATTCTGCTCTAACCTTTATAGCACCCCATCTTGCTATGAGCTGCCATAAAAGTGACAGTTGTAGCAGAAAGTCCAAAGGCAGCTGAAAAACTAACAAGTTCTAGCATGCATTTTCAGTTTTAAATGCTGCCAGTAGCAAGATGACAAAAAAAAAAACAATAGCAGAAAGGAAGACTGCATCAGAATGTCCACTGAGTTCTTTCAGATGGTTTCACTCCTTAATGCTGCCAATAACAAGCTGAAAACAACAAAATTGTTTCTAACTTCTCACTTGACTTCAATATTTTCTCCACCTGAGTCCACATCCATGCTGCCGTTTTTTTATATCCAGTTTACTTTTGTTTGTGAATCCTCAAAACACTAACCTTATCAAGTTAATCAAAATGATATAATGCAGATTGTAATAATTACAGTTTTGTTAGTGATGTCTGCTATTTTATTTACTACGAAAAAGTGGTACTTGTACACAGGATCTACGTGGAGTTAGAGGTGGTGGTCAACCCACCTTTACTATAACATGAATATTGCAAAGGCATGTGCCATATGGGCATGTGTGTGCATATACACATGCATGTCAAGTATGCATACGATGTATCACCCATTTCTATTTCCTCTTAAGGAAGTTTTTGTCAGATTTTGAGAAGGATAAGTCAGGAAACAAACACTTATTACTTACTGTTTTCTTTCAATTAATGTCTGAACTCCTCAGGTTTTTAGAGATAATGACACATTATTCAAAAATCACACAATGTGCCAGCAACATAGTAGCCTTCTAGGGGATAAAAACAACAATTCATTGTGAAACACAAATCTTTTATAACAGTTACTATCAATTAGGCTAATTATAATAACAAAATTTAAAAAGACAGCACATAAACTTAATGCATGAAATCAGTACAAATAATTCCAGTATAAACAGGTCTAAAAGCTGGAGGCTTCCAGTAGTATGCCTCACAGATACAGATTTCACATATCTACCTCACTTATTTCCTTTGTGAAAACTAATTCAAAAGTTAAATTACCACAATAACTTTAGTTATTTTCAAATATGCACAAAGTAAATCATTAATTAAATGTTGCCAGTGAATATTGGTATTCAAACATCTTAACTATAGACAACTAAATTTAAAACTTTTCTTAGCTTCTTTACATTTAAAGCTCTGACAGCATCCTCACATAATAAAATATAGATATTTAAATACATAGGCCCTTCCATTGTGATAATTATGGGCATAACTAGCAATTCATCTCGGAGAACTGATGAAGACTTAAATGCTTTATATACAAACGATCTGCCATTATCACTTTAGGTCTAATCAGGAAAACAGTTTCTTGCAAACAAAATTCTTGGCACTGACACTTTTTTTAGAGGTACTGAGTCTGGTTATATGGAATGGACAGCTACTGCAATCAAGGATACCGAGGCCGTGAAGAGAATTGTGATGTTAATATAAATACACTACTATTGGGCTGAATGCCCTCATAGGGGTGCAAAAGTGCTTTTGAGGGAAAATTCTGAGCCATTTGATAACATATATAAATGATTTATGCAGATTTGTCTCAAATCTCATCTGTTTACTTGTCTGTTCCTAGCCACTGTACAAAATTTTGTCTAAGGAGTTGCACCAAGGTGACCCTCACTGACAGCGTCTAATATTCTAGTTTGTAATTTCTACAGAATCCCCACTCTGGAATAAAATCATTATTAATGTATACAGTTTCAGCAATGAACAGACATCAGTTTACTTACAAGTGTCCAGAACCATTTAATGACATGACACCCATGCTCATGTATCACTACTTCTTAAAGAGTCCTACCGGGGAGTGCCAGATGGATTTTGAAGGCATGTGGGCTTTTCAGCAGGCTGTGTCACAAAACTGCCCAAAACTCCACTATTACATATTTTTAAGAGTGGAAGCATGCTATTAATACAGCTTGCAGAGTATTTTTTTGCTCAGATTAAAGCTGAGGTGTTACCCCAATTTACAAAGTGTGTCAAATATAAGTTTTCTTTGTTATTCCCAACTGAGCAGATCTGACTGTACCTTAATCTGGAAATAAATGCACTTATTGCTTACTGACCACAAGTGTACTCTATGTAAATTTACATTTCCATGTTAACTATTGACTTAAATAGTAGACCCCTTGCTTTATATCAATGTCTGTATCTCTCTTTGCCTGCATACATCACTACTTTTTTTACATAAAGAGATTTTAATAACTCTTGTTTAAAACCTTAACTAGAGTATACTACTAATGTTTCCAGCTGTCAGACTTCAGAAGATGTACACAATCACCTTGCCAGAATGCCCTCACTCTTTAATCTTTATTTTTTGCAATATTGCTTTACCAGTGTCAAACATTTTAGTTGCTTTTTCTCCTTGTCAGCCAATAAGCTCCTTCCTCAATTCAAGCATTTATTTCCTAGTTTTTGTATAATGTTTTGCACATGAATGAAGAGATTGAGAGCAAAGTATTGTGCCTGATATTATTTAGGAGTTTAGAGAGTTTGGTTCCTACTCACCATATGCCTTGTGATATCCTGAGGTGCATGTGAACTCCACAGTGCTAGCCTGTTGAAACATGTACACTTCCATTGTACATGCATGCCTATTCCTGACTACAGCACCTAGGTGGTGCACACATTTTGGCCTATAATGCTGCCTGCTCCTACAGTCACCTCCAGTGCATGCCAAGTGCACAATGACATAAATTATAGCATTTCAATACATATCTCTTTTTCAGCTTTTTATTTTATTACTGGATGTTGCTCTGTTGATATATATCATAGAGGTAACAGACCCCCAAGTTAAAATGTGTAATGGGATGGGGAGATAAGGATGGAATCCCACCTTCATGCACATAGAAGGAGGAGAAGGAGCAAAGAGATTGCAGAAACCATCGTCTGCCATTCTGCTGACTCATTCAGTGAATACATATGCAGATCCTATAGAAACAAACAAATAGAAAACCTTCAGCCTCCATTAAGAAGACCACCTTTCACTTTTCCAAACAATATGACTCCTTAAAGGGAATGAATACATGATACTAAACACCCTGATGCTCCACTCCATGAGAGGGATGCATGTTCCAGACACAGGCACATTATGTGTATCTTTAAATGCCGGCTATTTTCAATCTATGGGCCACCCATCTAGCCCCCATCCACTTTGCAACAAAGGAAGTAGGTATACTCAGGAATCTGTGATTTTCACTTTGGATCTTTAAACAATAATCATACATATATCAGTTTAGCAAATCTGCCTTACTGTCATTTTTATGTTATGCATTTTTCTGTTTATTTATTACTTAGAATTTGAAGAGGTGTTAAAAAGCACTATGGAGATGGTACTTCAGTACTTCAGCTCTTAGGGAACAGAGATGAAGCTAATGATACGTAGCCCCTCTGGCTGACTGCACATCTCATTCGAGACCGGTGTCTCCTGGGTATGACATTATGTTCTTTATTTTCCCAGAGTCATGCCCCTGGGGTATATATAATCTGATATGTATGACTGGAATTGTTGAACCTAGCCATTTAAGACAAAAGATGGCTGTTTATAAGTGTCCATAAGACCCAGTACAGTGGTGCACAATATACCGAAAATTCAGTATTGTAATAAGAGGGTGGAGGCTGTTCTCCCTGATCATTAAGTAAATTTACTCCTCAAAGAAAGATAGTGACCCCTAACTTTATTTTAATGTAGATGCTCTGTCGAACAGTTCTCATGCCTTACAAAGTGCAGACAAACTACAGAAAGAGAAACCCTCACTAAGAGGCCCTTGAATAATATACATTTGAATGTAGTAAAAAGAGAAACAAACTATTATATATTACATAGGATAATGATACCTGACTCAGCTGAAATGAAGGCTGTATAACATGCAACCTAGGTACAAAGGCAATGTCTGAGGACCTTGCTATGCCATAGACAAGGAGGACAGAATTCCTTGTTCATTACACTTATAAGAAGAGGAAGGGAAGGTATGGAGAGAGATAGGAGGATAAGATCTGAACAAACCAATACACTACATCATGTCAAGCATGTGCAGTGAGAGTAAGAAACCAAAGGAACCAAACCAAGGGATAAAACAGAGAAAGAAATATGAAACAGAGCAGTATTCCTTAGAAAAAAGACGTTCACTGTTAATCATGTTAGGTTATCCCAGATGGCAGATTTTGCGCACAGGCATCCAGACAATATTCAACATGGTATTAAATGACTTTAGTTTCACAACAGTTAGAAACAGTTTCCTTATGAAAGACTCACACGTGATCATTAACAAAACTGTTTCTTGATCACATCTGACCAAGAGTATGTTTCCCTTACAGCCCACTAAGTATTTTTGCAGGGTCAGACCTCTAGTACCCCTGCATACTCCACAGCCCCTGAACACAATATATACATAGTAACATACAGACAGACAGTCAGATACACAGACACACACATACTCTAATTCTATGATCACTCAGCAGTCAGGAAAGGAGAAACTTGTAATCTACAAAGAAAAAATTGCAAACGAAGGTAGTTCAAAAGTAAGGACACAGTACACCTGAAGCCACAATTCATAATAAAAAGGTTGCTTTAATATTGAAATGCTGATAAAAACAAGTAAAAGACAAGCACTTTCATCTTCTTAATGAAAACTTCTTCAGATAAAACCATGTTTGAAAAACTGAGTCCATAACTCCTTAGTAAAGAGCACAACAGTCTCACACAACAAACCTCGAGCCCACTATGCCTAACAGTGTAGTAATTACAAAAGAAACAGCAAAGTCATAGAAGCCGAAAGCAAAAACGCAAGGCAGGTACAAGCAGATGAACAGCCCTTTTGTAGGAAGTCCAGCAGTCAATGTGTTGACAAAACCTATAACTATTTGCCCCAAAACAACAATAATGATATAATTCTGACAGACAGACCCTCAGAATATTCTGTCACACTGAACAGCATCACCGTTTTCTTTTTAATCAAATTCACAACTGCCAGTCAAAAACTTCAACACACATTGTTCACTTCATTAAAATACAAGTGGAATAAAGAGCAATGAAGAATAAAATAAAACCTAATTTTTAATGGAAATTAAATAACAGTTGCATTGTTTTGTTTATGGAAGGGAATGAATCTTTTTATACTCCCAGTAACTGCCTCTTACACTCCCCTAAATGCTGCCCATGGTGCTGTTTTGTCTGGTCTGTTGTCATAGCTCTCAGCATTCCATCTTCAAAATGTGGAACAAATGGGTAAACACAGAACACATAGTAATATACAATGACTGGTCACTAACATTCAAAAACGAGCATGCTGATTGGTCAGCCCAATCAGTGTGCCCTTTGTAAATTGAGTATAGACCAACAGAAAAAAGTCTGGGTGACTGGACTTTCTTCTATTAATATATGCTGTAACTTTTTGACTTTTCTTGAAAGCAAAAAAAAAAAAAAATATTATAATAACATTTCAAATCTGGACAGTCTGGAGGTACAAGAGAGACGGGACAGAGAAAATACTAGGAAAATCAGGTACATAGGATCATATGAGGTTACTAGCCTAATGGGCCTGGGGCCCTTCCAAGCCTAGCCAAGAGTTTATTCCCCAAAAAGAAACCTCAGTCAGCACCTGTCACCCCTGTCAGTGAAGGACACAGGTGGAATCCCTGAGACAAATTTGTGGTTTCCCATCCACTCGTCAAGGTTGAGCTTGAAGAGGGTCAGCGATGTGCTCTGTTTGACATATATGGGAAGTCTATTCCAGAGATGGGGCAGCCTCTGGGAGACAAACCTGTCTCTCCAGCAGGTTTTGTTGATGTTGCACATTAGATTCAGCCCTTTTGAGTGGGTAGTGTGTGAGGAGTTAGACTTACAGATATGGACCATCTCTAGTAGGGTAGGGTCCGAGTTTGCCTTGTAGACGAGGCACAGATCACTCCTGAGCAATTTGTATGATACTGAGTAGAGTGATAGTGATTTGAGCCTGTCTGCAGAGGACAGGTGTTGGAGTCCATGGATTCTCCTTGTGAGGTATTTCAGTGGCCTTTCCAGTTGGTGCAGATGTTTGGAGAGGTACACCTCAAATGGGGCATTATACTCAATTATTGGTCTAATGAGGGAGGAGTACAGAGAGGTAAAAACCTCCTTTTTTCTGGATGCAATCCCTTTACTTATGAGATGAACCAAGTCAAAGGCTTTTCTGACCATTGCCGCTACATAATAGTCGAATGTGAGGTTGTTATCAACCTGAGTGCCCAGGTCTCTCACCACAGGTTGTGTGCTTAGGGGGTTGCCGTCGATGTGGTAATCAATAGGGGTGGTGTTTTTGCCAAATGGTATGATGATACATTTTTTTGCATTTAGCTTGAGGCCATGACTTTGGCACCAGTCATTAGTTGCTGTGAGACCCTCTTGCAGTATGTTAACATCATTTGAGGAGTCAATGACAGCACCCAACTTACAACCATCCACAAACTTGGTCAGCCACAGGCCCTTTGTCTTTGCCTGGACCTCTGAGAAATAGATGCCAAACAGTAGGGGTCCCAGGACAGATCCCTGGGAAACTCCACTAGTGACAGGCCTGCTATTGGAGGTGGAGGGGCCTATTTTGACTTTGAGGGTCCTGTCAGTGAGCCAGTTGGCCACCCACCTGATGAGACAGGGATTTATGGCAAGTTGTGTTAGCTTTTTGATGATGCCCAAGTGGGGGATTGTGTCAAAGGCCTTGGCCAAGTCAAAGTAAGTTGTATGTACTGACTTTCCCTCATCCAGGGCCTTGGTGACAGTATCAAAGAAGTCAACCAGGTTCAACAGGCAAGATCTGCCCTTGAAGAATCCTAACGGGGTGGGGTCAAGTGCTTAGAGATTGCCTATGTCCTTGTTTATGAGAGCCATTATAATACGCTCCATGGCTTTACAGATCAGACTTGTTAAGCTATTGAGGTACTAGTTCCAGGGTCAGTAGTGGCACCAGCTTTGTGCAAGGGGATGACAATGGCAGTTCTCCACTCTGCTGGAATGAAGCCAGAATTTAGGCTGTGGTTGAATAGGGTGCTCAGTGGAGAAGCCAGTTTTTGCTGGAGATGGTGCAGAATACATCCTGGGATACTATCTGTTTCCATGGAAGCTGTATTCTTTGCCTTGGCTAGGGTCTGTAACACTGGATCTACTGAGATGTGAGGTACGAGACAAGTATTAGGGATGTCAAAAGGGCCTTTGGGGGGAGACAGGAGAATGAAGTTTGCGCTGAACCTATCTGCTAGCAGGTTGGCTAAGTCAACAGGATCAGTGTAAGTGATACTGTTAAGTACTAATTGGGAACAACCTGGGTTTTGCCACGGAGGTTCCTGATAAATTGAAGTAGACTTTATTTCCCTTTGTTATGGAGGCTAGTTTTGATTCATAATTTGTCTTGGAGGTTTTCACTATTGATCTAATTTGCTTGTCGAGGCTAAGGACAGAGTTTTCCCAATTTGGAATTTGTTCCCTTTTACCCTTGGACAACAGTTTCTTCCTTTTGTTCTAAAGCCTGTTGATAGAGGATGTCCACCAAACAGGTTTGTGTTTCCTTGAGGAGCAGGTTTTAGTTCTATTGGGTATGGCTGAGTCCATGCAGTTGTACAGTTGCTTGTATACTGCATTGATGTACTGTTCAGCATAGTTTTCTGCGTTCTCTGGGGGGGGGGTGAAGCCACAGATACCCTCCCTTATGAGGTTATAGTCAGTTTTTTAGCTTGATTATGGCTGGGGGGTGGGGGGGTGGGAGAGAAACTTCGAAAGAGACAGTCCGATGATCTAATCTCACCAGGGAAGAACATACTATGGGAGTGGTGCATTGGTCCCCCATGTTGGTAAGAATCAAGTCCAGAAAGATATCTCCCCTTGTGGGGGATCAGAAAAGCTGGGCTAGTGCATTAGAATTGATGAAGTTGAGGAATCATTGAGAGAGTGCATTAGTGCAAGAACAGTTCACCCAGTCTATGCTGGGGTAGTTAATGTCACCAAGTATCAGGGTGTTAGAGGGTACCTTGACTGCATCAAGTAGATCCAGGTAACAGGAGTGAGTGTCCTGAGTCATGGAGGGGGGGTCTATAGCTAGCTATAACTTGGATGAGTGGTTTGCCAACTGTCAGTTGTACCTGGAGTAGTTCCAGTGTGTCATGCT